>NW_008335287.1:3518221-3519868 GCF_000622305.1 Nannospalax galili | reverse complement strand
AGGTGTTCCGTGGTGGCCCAATTCCAATGTGGGTCAGAAGTTTTCAGACTTTCTCCTTAGGTCTGGAATCTTCTAAGAATGATTTTTGCCTCAGGAACTTGAGTGTTGGACTGACCTGAGACCCTGGCTCCGTGGCTGCCACGCAGGGATGCAAAGGCAGATGGGGCGGGAAGAAGCCCCAAGATTTCCCAGGGAGTGGATTGAGCGCTATAGACTTACCCAAGAGGCCTGAGGATAGTAGTGCAGGCTAGGAGCTAAAACATCTTTTAAGCATACATTTTTAAATAATTTGTGGGTAGTAGAACTTATTCTGAAAATTATAAAATGATATCACTGAAAAGTATTAATTTTAGAGTAAGAATGAAACCAAGTACTTAGAAGGAAATACATAGATTTAATTATTCATAATTTATGTATAAAATGATGAGCCCCAAAAATCAAATTTTCTAAATCATTATGCATAATGTATCTAAGAATATAATATATAATGAGTATTTCTAAAATGTTACTAAAGCTCTAAAAGGCTGAATAACAACACTGGGTTCTGCGAGTATGATTGACTTCATTTCTCCTTGTATGCATAATTTTAATTTGCTTATAATTAACATGTACTTTTATCTAATCATAAATACAAATATATATTTTTTTAATTTAAAAAATAACTTGAGCTGGAGATTAAGCCAGTGGTAAAGCAATTGCCTATCATGCACAAGGTCCTGGGTTTGATACCCAGCATTGTCCCACACAAAATAATCTTGATAACTGTTTAAAGCAATGTGAATGTACCACACACACACACACACACACACACACACACACCAAATGGTAAACTTTGTATGTTATACATTTTACTTCAATAATATTCTTCATTTTACTTTAATAACAGGTCATGTTTGAATTGTGTTTATTCTGTTTTGTGCTGTTTAACTAATTAATTAACGATTTCATGTGATTTATATGATTTCATTCATTTATCCATTTTTTAAATTTTAAAAGCCTAGAATTCCACTGAGTTTGACTTTTAAACCTACCACTGTATGTTTACTACAACTGTACTAATCTAATAAGAATTGCTTACACCAAAATTCATGAAACTTTTGGCCGTCTGCTGTTTTGATTGCATAACCATTTTTCAGAGAAGTCATATTCTTTGGAAAGTTACAAACTCTTAAATTCTGTACTTTGGAGCATTGGAACCATCTCTTCTGTGAGAAGTGAGTTCATGATAATGTTTTTTATCAGTTTAATTCCTTCTCCATAAAGAGTGAACAAAGAAAACCCTTGTCAGTTATTACTAGACCTACGATACATAATGAGACTGTTGTAAGAAAAAAATCTTCATTTTCTCTCCCTGGAGTTGTTAAGCACTGCATGTGAGTCTTGAGATCTACCCACTGCCCAGTCATCACAGAAGGAGAGCCTTGTAGTAAAAGCATCAAAGATCTCTGGTCACCAAAAAATGTAACCAGGGTAAATAATTTTGTGGATCTTTGCCCAAGAGCTTTTCTTTTTGACAATTAGAAATTTAGTTTATTAAATTATAGCAACTAAATTAAAAACTAATTTAGAATGAATACCATGAACCAATTCATTCCTTATTTTCTGACACAAAGTACAATGAAATGCAAATTTAATGTTTTGACACCT
>NW_008335287.1:3515929-3517594 GCF_000622305.1 Nannospalax galili | reverse complement strand
CACACCACACACACGATACCAAACACACACACACACACACACACACACACACACACACCAGTCAGTCTTAATTATTTATCACACAATTGAACATGTCTCACTTTTTCTAGTTTTTCTGTAGGGGACAAAGGTTATCTTCACATTATGAGAGATGCACACATGTCTAGCTTTCAACTCTCAGGACTTGATCTCGGGGAGAGCATGCATGTTTGAGCTACTATTTTGTGCTCCAGCTCTCCTGCAGGTAGCTAGCTCACAGCACTGATTTATATAAAAGTACCTGGAGCAGTCCATCAGTGGCAGCTTTTGAATGCACAGCTGTTTGCCTGGGAGATGCCAAGGGTAAAAAGGAACCTCTCGTAGCTTTTGGTCTCATAATCAAGGCTGCCATCATGTGGGGAAGCTGAGGTAACTGTCTGCCACTGTCAGGCACTGGCGGTGTCAGTACACAGGGGACCTATGCCAGGGTACCCTCAAACTCCAAGCTTGAGTTCTCTGCCTCTCCTGGTACCGACAGTCAACTAACCCCTGTCAAGCAGTCTCCCGTTCCTGGTTTCTTATTATCAATGACAGTTATCACCACATGAAATCATATAACACACAGAATGTTTTGTACTTAGAACAATTGGTGTAAGTTCTTATCAGTTCTTTCCATTAAAATGTAAGCTCCATGAGGCCCGGGAACCAGTCTGTCCCCAGGTCCTAGAGTAGTTCCTGGCCTACATAGTACCGGGACAAATCTTTTCAGCATAACCCACCCATGATTCATGATAAATTATCCAATGGTATTGATTAGGAGGAACTGCCTTCCTCTCCCTAACCCTCTCCTTAGTCATCGTTATGCCATCATCTTCTATATATACCTTTAAAGAAAACTGTATGACACACCTATTTTTAAAATATTTATTTTTATTTTCTTATTTTTATTTTTTGTCTTTTTGAGACAGGGTCTCCCTGTAACCCCACCTGTCCTGGAACTCACTATGTAGACCAGGCTGGCCTTGAACTCACAGAGATCCCCCTGCCTCTGCCTCTGGAGTACTGGGATTAAAGTAACACATAGTAGTTGCTGAATGTACTATTTTTGTTTATTTTTATTTTATGTTATTTATTTTTATTGAATTTTTGTGAATTTAATACAATACATATTTTAATCAAATTTGGATCCCTGTACTACTCCCAACCCAATTTCATGTACACTCACACACACACATATATATATATAAATATGTGTGTGTGTGTGTGTGTGTGTCTCCATTCACTACCTACCTCCTTTGATCAAACTACCAAGGGTCTCATCCTTAAAGGAGACAGACTCTCCCCCTCCCAAAAGCCATCAATTGCCAGTAGTTCCTCAGGTAGTGTGGGGGTCTCACATCAATGTTGACAGCATACACAAGTCCCATGTAAGCTCAAGCCAGGCATTAACTAAGATTTTGGTGAGAACGAATGCATATTATGGCATTCCCATTTTTTCGCAGAAATCTTTAACTGACTTAATATCACACAATAGTATTTAAGAAATGTTTTCTTTATTCATAAAGATACATATGCAGTGTTTTAAGTAATTAATCACCAACCACTATGAACATTTGAAATGGCACTAACGTAATTTGTTTCTGGTAATGAATACCATAGTGTTCCGTCAGCTTTTCTTTCTGACAA
>NW_008335287.1:3505087-3515858 GCF_000622305.1 Nannospalax galili | reverse complement strand
TATATAAGTATATATACTTATTAATATACTTATTTATATAAGTATATTAAATTATAGCTACTAAGTTTAAAAAATTCCGATGATAAACATTGGGTTAGTGCAAGCAATTTTAAAATCCTTGAGGACCTCGAGGAAGAGAGCCATGTAACTCCAACAAAATCAGAAATAGAATATGTGAGCCTAATCAAAATCTCTGAGGTACTGCTTCATTTGAAACACACCAAGCTAAGCAGCTCCAGGAGGGTGATATAAAAGAGGGCTGGGCTAAAATGACCTTAACTTCAGCGAGTATCACAAATTATGATGTTATGTCATTTCTACTTGGCTGGGCCATTTTCAACCTTTATAACTTTATTTTCAATGTGCTTACATTAGATTATCTATGTTATTTCCTATGTCCTGTTAATTAAAATTTGAAAACAATAATCTTTGCCTAAAGCTCTGTAGAAGTAAATGTTTCTTAACCTACAGGAATTGAATAGGGACTTTATGGCTCTTGTAAAGTTTATTTGGGTTTTCTACATTAAAATTATTTAAGGAGATAATTTCAAATTAGGGCAAGTTATCAAAGTAGGGAGAGATATGTCAGAGGCATGAGAACTTTCACTTTTCCCCTCTCTCTGCTAAAGGAGAGATAGATAGTACATGCTCACTACTGCATCAAGTCAATTTAAAGGGTTTAGGAGAACAACTCAAGTAGATGTGTTCCTGCATGGAACTAAATTGATGGCTGCTTCCTGCATGGATTGTTCTGGATCTTCCTCTCTTGGATAGAGAGACTACCCTTTTGCATACCAACAAAATACTGATTATAGAAACAACTATGTGTTAGATTCTTGGCAACTAGAACACCAAAGAAGGTGACCAGGCTAAGCAATCTTGTGGAACTCTGCCTAAGTCTTTCAGAGAAAAGACTCACTGTTTTTGCTAATAACGCTGAGATGCTGGTGCATGTCTCTCTAATCTGCATGTATCTGATTATTACTAGTTATTGAGTATGTTAAAGCTGTAATGAAACGCTTCTTTTAAAAAATATTTTAAAAAAATAAGGCATAGTACGAATACCAGGTGAAGGGAGGAGTTACTGCTCAGATGAAAGCTTAGCCACTGGACACTTTTCATGTGTCATAGCTATGTCATGGGGAGGCCAGCCAGGGGGATGCTCTGAAGAATACAAATACACGTCACTTCACAACAAGAATGTGTAAGTTTGCTGTGAGAGGATATCATAGGTAGCTGGTAATTCAAACAACGTACCTCTATACAGGTCATGTCAGAGACTTTCAAATCCATTCTAACTCTGTTTTTCACTCCCAAATGTGGAGGCGCAGACACAGGTCATTTTTGGGGGAAAACAGGGAATCAAGAGAAAGAGAATGAAAACTCTAAATTATTGATCTTGATCTCTCATGGTGACAGAATGGCCTCAAAATACTTGAAAGGGGAGCTAAGATTAGGAGGTGCCCAGAAGAGAAGAATTCAATATGACACTGGTGACCCGCAAGATGATTCAGCGATAAAGAGCACCATCCTGCCCTTACAAAGGACCTGAATTTCATTCTCAGCATCCATGTCAGGCAGCTTACAACTGCCTGTAACTCCAGTTTCAGGAGGATCAGACACCCACCCAAACTCAGGGTATGTGCACATAACCAAACACAAGCACATGTAATTTAAAAATAATGAAAATAGATCTAAACTGAACTAGACTAAAATTTGGGACCGGATTTTACCTGACCATGAACAGATAAGAGTGACTAAGACACAAGAGCAGTCTGGCAAAGCAATTGCAAAGGAAGTACAGCAGTTGACATTATTCTTGTCTTTTTTGTGCATGGTAATAATCACAAAGGTATATCAATCTGAACATTTTCTTTCATTATTTATAAGGTGGACTCAATAATTTGTATTGTGTATCATGTGGTGTGTGTGTGTGTGTGTGTGTGAATGTGTGTGTGTCTGTGTAAGGAGGTCAGAGATCAATGTAGGGAATCATCCTCTACTACCATCCACCTATTTTTTGAGACAAGGTATCTCACTGAACCTGGAGCTCTGGCTTTTATACGGATGCTGGAGATTGGAACTCAAGTCCCCAGGCTTGCACAGCAAGTACTTTATCCAATAATCTACTTTTTTTTTGGTCTTTTTGAGACAGGGTCTCCCTGTAGCCCCAGCTGGCCTGGAACTCACTATGTAGACCAGGCTGGCCTCTAATTCACAGAGATTCGCCTGCCTCTGCCTCCAAGTGCTGAGATTAAAGGCATATGCTAAAGGCTTACATGTAAATGATATCGCTTTTAAAACTAAAGTTTGTATCTTTGATAATAGGAAAACACTAGAAAATTCTTTTTTAAAGTCATGAATAGGACAAAGAAAGTAACAGTTATCTCCAACCTAACGTGATCATGGTACAAAATTGTAGAGGTAGAATTATCAATATTTGCACATAAAAATGCTGCATAATTGAAAAATCTGCCAGAATCAACTGAAAATTGTTACAATTAAAAGAAATCTATAAGATTCCTGGGTACAAACTGTTTTAAATAATTAAAATTTACAGCTATACTCTTTGACATTGTAAAAATGGATATATGCTGGGCATGGTGGTGCATGTTTTTAATCCCAGCACTCAGGAGGCAGAGGCAGGGGTATCTCTGTGAGATCAAGGCCAGCCAGGGCTGTATAAGTGAATTCCAGGTCATCTGTGACTACAAGGAGTCCTTGTTTCAAAACAATAACAACAAAATAAATAAATAACAATAAAACAAAATAAAAATAAAAATGGGTGTATGGCTTTTGAGACATAGCCAATATGAAAAGCACATTTCTAATAAATTATAGACATATAACTTGAATAATAATCAAAATATTAACAAGAATCTTTCTCTGTTGAAGACTTATTTTCAGCCTGGTGTTTTCTGTATTATTATACCATGTTATACTTATAATAAAAATAAAACTGGGAGTTTCTTAATACATGAAACATAATGTCATGATAAAAAGATAAATTAGGGAACTTCATCCAAAAGACCAAAGAGAATAGAACTTAAATAGATAAAAGAGAACTATAGTTACTGAAGTGATAGTTAGAACACTGAGTAGTAACTAACATGTAAGCTCTATAAGAAGATGGAAACAACATGCTCACCCTTAATTTTCATGTGCCCAGACTGAAGTTAACATGGCAAAAGAAAAATGACTTGGATCTGTAAAAAAGGAAGATAAATCAATTAGGAAAAAGATTAATAAGTTTACCAAATGTCTAAAAATAAGTCCTACTTTATGTCACATAAAATATCATTGTAAATGCTGTAATCCACTTTTATAAAATTTCAATAGATGTGATATTATATTTTAGCAGTAGATAATAACTAATAAATTATTTATTATATGTCCATAGTGTTTAACATGACTTAAATTTAATGAAATAACTCTCTATCATCTCCTGCTCTAAAATACCCAGAAACCTAAGAACAAACAGAAACAAAAATATATTGATGTTGGTATCTCAGCCTAAGGAAAGTTCCAGGTATGAAATTGGCATTACTTTACCCGGTACTCTGTTGAAACCATGTCAAATATCCTTTCTTATGGCACAAAAAATAGATAAAATGATATATCTCAATTTGTACAGAGGTTAGACTTACTGAAGCAGAGAACCCTCATTTCTGCACCTCATATCTATATCTATATATTTGTATCATCTATATCTCTATCATCTATCTATCATCTATCTATCATCTATCTATCATCAATCTATCTATTATCTATCATCTATCTATCTATCATCTATCCATCTATCTATTATCTATCTTCATGCCTGTCTATATCAGCACCTATCTTTATATCTTCTCTGCCATCACGCTGAAACCTTGTCTTTTCCTGTTTTACCGTGCACTGAATTCCATACCACCATGTCTTTAAACTATGGCTCCAAAAATTGGAATCTACCCATGACACATTTTTCCTCTTTTCTAAGATTCCCAATTCCATGAAACATGCTCAAGTTGTATTGAAAACGCAACTCTTTTAAAACCCTCCTTCCTTGGCTTTAATTTTCCTCTTCATATAGAACATATTGACACGTATTGATTTCCCTTTATTGATCCACACACTCTACAATCCTCCTCCATTACTCTCAATAAAATAATGGTATCTCAGCAGCCCTAATTGATTTTATCCAGTCATTATCTCATCAGATCTTTGCAGTGTTTATCTCTGCTAACATTTCCATGTTAAAATAGTAACTGAAATCCTTTACCTAAATTCTAGCAATCTTCCTTTTTCAGTATTGTAAGGAAGTGTCATTTAGTTTATTACATTTAGATAATATTTTTCTTACATATGTTTTTAGCATTCTCCCATAATCTATGATCACCCTAACCAAGAGCTATTATTGACCAGATTTGCAATATCAGGGATGAACTTTACTCCTATGGAGCAGGCCTCAAAACCCATCATCACATAGTGAGTTATTTATTCCATAACTTCCATGCCAATATTGTTCAAGTAGAGACATCTTGCAGCATTCAAGGTCTGGCACTGGGTAGGACCACTGATATCTTTTTTCCTCTAACAGCTTGCCTTATACCTTCCAACACTATGAAAGCTCTGCAGCAGGAACAGAATTTCTTGCTCAGTTTAAAATTGATTTCTCTAGGTCTTATAACCAAAGACTGTGTAGTCTTCAGCAATCAGTCTTAATATGTAGTTATGGTGGGTGACCAACGGCAATGGCAATACTCTGTGTTGCTGATGACTGTAAAACAAACTAATAAAATTGGAGTACAAATACCTCTTTGAAATATGTATTTCACTTTTCAGATAAAGTTTCAAACTGGAGTTCTATTTTAAATTTTTAGAAGCTTCAAGTGATTTCTGTGGCTATACCATTTTAAATTTCCACAGCAGTACTATAAGATTCTCTTTCCTTGACACTCTCACTAGTCCATGCTCCTGCAGTCTCTTCATAATAGCCAGACTAGCGACAGTGATGTGATATCCCATGGTGATTTTGATTAGTGTCTTCAAGACCATTGGTGTTATTCACCACATTTTCGTACAATACCAGGCCACATATTTTCTCCTATTTGTGTCCTCTGCCCACTTTATTCATTTATTTTATCTTTAAATCATAGCCTTTGCACTTTTTCATGACATAAAATGTGTTATTTTAATGCATGCATACTTTAACTAGTGATCAAATCAGGATAATTATCCTATCCATCATTTAAAGCTTTTATCACTGTTTCGAGATAAGTACATTCAAAACCTGTCTTGTATTTTGAGCTTTAAATTAACTATTTTTGTTAACTATGTCTATGTTACTGGGTGTATTAGTCAGGGTTCTCCAAAGAAACAGAACCAGTAGAATGAATATGTATAGAAATGTATCAGCTTAGCTCACAGGATAGAGTCCGAGTAGTCCAACAATGGCTGCACCACACTGGAGAGGCTGAGAATCCGTAGTTGCTCAGTCCACAAGGCTGGATGTCTTAGTAGTCCTAACCTGGTGCTGAAGGTCTGATGAATTCCAAAATATCAGCTAGTCTTCAGTCTACAGCAGCAAGACGAACTCACCAGCGAGAGAGAAGGCAAGCCACGAAAAGCCCCGCATTCTCCTCTGCCGTGGTCTTTTATACCAGCTGCCATCAGAAGGTAATGCCCACATTTAGGGTGTGTCTTCTGGCTTTAGATGATCCAATCAAGAAGATCTCTTTCATTTCAGTTAATCTCAGATCCAATCAAGTTGACACCCAGGATTAGCCATCACACTGGGACACAGATTACAAGAATGCATTCCTATTATATGAATGTGGTATTGTAAGGCTGGGTACCCTGTCACCACCCCCCACCTTTTTCAATGCTTTAAAAATTCTATTTTTGTATTTAATACAGAACATCTCAAACCATCTTAATCATCTTTTAACCCCTGTCCCCACTGGCACCTTCCCATAGCCACCCCCTACTAGAGCCCATATACTCTGTCATCCCTTTTACAGTCAACTGTGTGGTCAGTGTCCCCAGCCATTCCCCAGTACAAGTCTGTACACTGAGTCAAGTTAGCCTATCTAGAGTCCCTTATTTTAGGAAGATCAGTAATTCCTCACCTAGCAGCACTCAGTTGCCAACACTCCTTCAAACAAGATTGAGGTCTGCTATTTATTTTCCCACTTCTATGCTGAGTTATTGTCTGCCTGAGTGCCTGGGACTTGTGTATGCTAACACCATTGCCATAGAATCATATGAGCAGGTTCCCAGGAACTTGTAGGACTCTGTTTCTTTATGGTCCTGCACCTCCTCCCTGGCTCTTACAATCTGTCCACCCCCTCTTCCACAATGGTCCCTGAGCCTTGGGTGGGTGACATTTAATAAAGGAGCCCTGTCCAACAACCATCATTCATCAAACTCTTGATCTCTACTCTCTGGCTATTCGTGGCCTTTTGTGTTCCTGGTCCTCTGCTGCATGAGGGAGCTTCATTATTGAGAACTGAGAGATTCATCAGTGTCGTCTTCTTTATCCCTGTTCTATGTTCCATGAGCCTTAGGTGTAGCTGTTGCATTGTAGATGTGTCACTTAGGCCTGGGCTGTTCATAGACAATGTGTGTTACCAGTTGTGGTACTTGGTAATAGACTTTCACTGCTGGAAAATGAGATTTTAATGAGTGATGACTAGGATATTTGTCTGTAAATATTTTTAAGCCTTTCTGGCATCTGAAAATTGTTCTTCTACTCTCAACTTCCACCAGTCTGGTACTGTTAATTACCATGTGGCATGTCCTGCATTATCTCCAGGGGGTTCTCATTTTATTCCTCTAGAGGACTACTGGTATTTGGTGGGGTTATGTTATTTTTGGTTTTTCAAGTTATTTTTTTCTCTGTGATTTTGACATGAGAATTTCTTTTGTAGTTTCTAATTCTTGTGTGAGACTCAGGCCTTCAAGTTTAAGTCTGCTTCTTTTTGTGAACTTTATGTGTCTTTGTGGTTTATTTTTGGGCATGAAAAGCTGGTTCGTATAAGCTTCCAGTTCTCTCTTTTGATTTTATATTCAAGTGGCTGGATTGTTTTGTCTTCAGGAGTTCCCACAGAGGCCCAATTCAGATGAAGGTCAGATGTTTTCAGGCTTTCTCCTAATGTCTGGATCCCTCCAGGAATGATTTTTGCCTCAGGAATTTAGGGGTTGGGCTGGCCTGGGAGCCTGGCCCAGGAAAGATGCTGGTCTAGGGCAGCTGGTGGCCATGCCACCCAGAGATGCAAAGGCAGATGGGGCAGGAAGAGGCCCCACAGACTCCTGGTGACTGCACTGAGGAGCTGGGTTGGTCCCAGAGAGAGGCCTGCAGGTAGGAGAGAGGCCTGCGGCAGGTCCTTCAGGCCCAGAGAAGTAGAGCTGTAGTACTGTTCTTATGAAGTTGGGTGCACCAGAGTTTGGTGAATGTTCATGATTGTAATATCTTCTTCGTCAACTGTTCCTTTGATCAGAATGAAGTGGCCCTCTTTATCTCTTCTGAGTAGTTTTAAAGTCTATTTTATCAGATATTAGAATTGCAATGCCTGCTTTTTTCTTAGTACCATTCTCTTAGTATATATGTTTCCATCCTTTCACCTTAAGGTAGTGCCTGTCCTTGAAAATGAGATGAGTTTCTTGCAGGCAACAAAAAGATGGATTTTGTTTCTGAAATCATTCAACTAGTCTGTTTCTTTTGACTGGGGAGTTCAGTTGGTTGATATTTAAAGTTATTAATGAAAGATGTGTGTTGAATCTTGTCATTTTTATTTCTGTTTGCATTCTTGATAAAGCTGTGCATTTCCACAGTTATACCTTCATTGAATTTCCTTCCATAACCCCTTGCATATAGTCAATACTTTTCTTCAGTTCTTTGTATTGCTTCAAGAACTCTCTGAAGGGCTGGTTTTTTGAATATGAATTCTTTTAGCCTATTTATGTCATGGAAGACTTTTCTTTCCCCTTCGACTATAACAGACATTGTGGCTGGGTAAAGTAATCTGGGTTGGCATCTGTGGTCATTTAGAACTGGGAATGCTTTGGTCCAGGTTCTTTTGGCTTTCATAGTTTGCACTGAAAAGTCAGTTGTAATCCTGTTGGGTTTTCCTTTATATGTGATTTGGGATTTTTGTTTTTCCTTTCTTTCTTTTTTTTTTTTTTTTTTTTTTTGTAGCTTTCAGTATTGTCTCTCTGTTTTGTATGTTTACTGTTTTTACTGTGAAGTGCCATAGGGGGTTTGTTTTCTGCTCCTGTCTATTTGATGTTCTATATGCTTCTTTTATTTGTATGAGCATGTATTTCTTTAATTTTGGGAAATTTTCTTCTACAATCTTGTTGAAGTTCTGGTCCATACCATTGTCTTGAGATTCTTCTCCTTCCTGTATGCCTATGATTCGTAAGTTTTGCCATTTTATAGTGTCACACTATTCTTGCATATTCCATTCTTGTGTTTCCTTACTTTTTTCATAATCTTTGCTTGAGTGATCTAATTCATCCACTTTATCTTTCAGTCTTGATATTCTGTTTTCCATTTCTTTCGTCCTATTGGTGAAGCTTTCTCCTGTTGTTTATAATTGGCTTACTGAGTGTTTCACTTACTTCTTCATTTCAGTCTGACTATTCTTCCATATTTCTAACACTTTTCTGAATGAATTCAGAAGTTTGCCCCTATCTTCCTTCAGTTCTTTGATTTCTTTGTTTGTGTCTTCTTTAAATTAACTGAATACTTTTATCATGTTTATAATTGTTCTTTTGAGTTCCATGTCCTTTTTTATCTCTAGGGAGTTCTCATTGTACTCCTCTAGAGGACTATTGGTACTTGGTGGGGATATATCATTTTGGTTTTTCATGTTATTTTTTTGCTGTGACTTTGACATGTGAAATTCTTTTGTAGTTTCTGATTCTTGTGTGAGACTAGAGCCTTCCTTTGTTAAGTTTAACTCTGTTTCTTTTTGCAAATTTTATGTGCATTTGTGGTTTACTTTTGGGGCATGAAAAGCTGGTTGGTCTAGGCTTCAGGTTCTCTCTTTTGATTTTATATTGAAGTGACCAGATTGCTTTCATCTTCAGGAGCTCCCACAGAGGCCCAAGTCAAATGATCTCAAGCTTTCTCCTAAGGTCTGGATCCCTCTAGGAAAGATGTTGCCCTCAGGAGTTTGGGGTTTGGGCTGGCGTGGGAGCAGGGCCCAGGAAAGATGCTGGTCTCAGGAAGTTGGTGGCTGTGCCACCCAAGGATGCAAGGGAGATGGGGATGGGAACAGGCCCAGAGAGCTCCTGGAGACTGCAGGGAAGAACTGGGTTGGTTTGGATGCAAAGGACCAGGAAGCCGTGGTGGCTCTGGCCCAAGAGGTCAGCCCTGGTGTCTGGGGTGCCAAGAAAAGAAATGGGCCAGTACCCAGGGTAGGAGGGGATCTGGGAGGGTGAATGAGGCTGGGAGAATCAAGGCACAGTGGGCTGTGGGATCCACCCAGGAAAAAGCAAAATAATTTTTTTGCCATGGGCCTTAAATTTAGAGGTTTCACTGTACATATGTCACCTAGGGCTGGGCATCTGTGTGTAACCATTTGTGGAACTCTGTAATATTCTCCATCTGTTGCAAAAAGAAGCTTCTTTGATGAGTGGTATATGGTAAACATCTCTATAATTATAAGGATCCACACCACATTTAGCATATGGTAAGAAATTTCTTTTATCTAGAGATATGACAGAGATCAGATTGGTTTTCTCTAGGGCCTATGATATCTCTAACCATGCATATTTGTTTATAATTACAGTGCCACCCACGAGTTCCCTCCCACTGAGAGAGATTGAAATTAAATTAGAAAGCTGTTGATCACCCTCTAGATAACAGTGCCACTATTGAACCAATAGAGGTAGTTTGCTGTGCCAGTCATTATGGTTATTAGGCTTTAGAGCTGGGTTGGGGGCAGAAAGATTGTAAGAGCCAGGATTGCTTCATGACCATATGGAAATAAGGGCTTTCAGGCCACTAGACCCTTCCTCATGTGAACTTGTGGCAATGGTGGCTCCCGCACAAGACCCAAGCCAACTCTAACAGACAAGGGCCCCAGCGTGAAGCCAGAGAAATGGGGGGCAGGTTGTTCCTAGCCTGGGAACTGTTGGCAGCTGTGCATTGCTGGGTAAAGGACAGAAGATCTCCCTTAAGATCTCTGGTAAAGTTGACTAGACTCCAGTGGATAAATTTGTATCAAAGGACATCTGGATACAAGTACTTGTCTGGATAGAACTTAGCATATATGACAGAATGCATGAGGTACAGTGTGGGGTGTGTGTTGGGGATATGGATGGGAGAGGGGGTTGAAATTTAATTAAGAACAATTGTATGAAATGCACAAAAACTCAGTAAAAATGTTTTTTAAAAGAAACTTTTTATGTGTATGTATATTTTGCTAGCAGGTATGTAAGTTCGCCATGTGTGTGCAGTGCCCAGAGAGGGCAGAAGTGGGCATCAGATCACCTGTAACTGAAGTTGTGGACAGTTTTTGGCTGCCATGTGTGTGGTAAACCTATGTTGTCTGCAAAAGCAGCTAGTGTTCTTAAATTCTGAGCCATTTCTCAGATCCCGAAAGTCATTCTTATCAAGATAGTATGTACTATCACATTGTGTTTTAATTTATACTACACACATATATTATATACATTACACACATATACATATATATATATATATGCTCTATGTTCTATTCTGTTGGCCTAGTGTTGACTTGTATAATAGTGTTATGCTTTTCTATTTTTATAAACTTGA
>NW_008335287.1:3489681-3505009 GCF_000622305.1 Nannospalax galili | reverse complement strand
TTATATATTTTGAGATTACATAAGTTACAGAAATAATTTCCCATTTCTGTAACAATAAACTTAAAATACTTAAAATATTGTTCTATTTTGTTTTAATTGTTAACTTGCATTAATTTAGAATCACCTAGAAAGGAATTTCTACATGAGAATGTCTGTCAGGGATTATCTTAATTACATTAATTGATCTTTGATGACCTATGTACTGTGGATGACACTGTTTTCCTGGGCAAGGTATCCGGGACTGTATAAAAATGGAGAAAGTGAAATGAGCACTAGAACACACATATTAATTCACTGCTATGTACTCTTGATGTGGATGTGATGTGACCAGTTGCTTCAAATTCCTGCCTCCTTTAACCCCTGAAAAGGACTGTCTCTTGGAACTGTGACTTGAATAAACCCTTACTCCTTTAAGTTGCTTTTATGAGACTATTTTATCACAGAAACAGAAACTAAGAAGTTTTTGATGTATTAATTTTTTAATTAATTTGATTACGGTCAACGTTTTAACTATTATTCTAATGTGTGAACTATCTTTGCACTAATTCACATCTTTTTCAGCCATGTTTTGAAGTTTTCAGTTTATAGATCTCATTCTTTCTAAGAAAAATGGAATCCTTATTTTTGTGATTGTGTTAGGGAATTTGGACACAAATATACAATTAATAATATATTATTATTTATACATAAGCAACAATTTGTATGAACTTGAAAGGTATTAATTTGCTCAGTAAAACAACCCAGATGAAAATGCTACATCATCTCACTTTTATGTGGAATCTAAAAGGTAAAGCTCAGAACACGAGAGACTGTGACTGCAAGACCTGGAGAAAATGAGATGATGCTGACCAAAGAGTACAACCTTGTAATGTTAAGATAAAAATGATGTATACACAGCATGGGCAATAGTGGACATGGAAATTAATTTGGTGTTGGTGATTATTTGTATATGATTGCATATATCAAAACATCATATTGTACACTGTGACCATAATACAATTATTTTAAAGTAAATGAATAAAAATTCAAAGCCTCTAAACTACAGCTAGCATATGTCCATCATTCTCTTATCATCACCCTTATAAGAAATACCCATCTTCTCTCCCTGAGACTAAGATGGGACCCACTGTTTTATCAACCTGGGAGCTAGTGAGAACCTGCCTACACTTTCTGATCTTTCCTTTCTGGGACTAGGAATGAAACTGCTACTTACATGCTCTGGACCGGACTTGTGAGCTAGGTAGACCCCATCCACTCCTTTGCCATCATTCTTTACCAAATAGGGACAGAAACCCACTGTTCCTGGTTCTGGACAACCTTGAAGAACTAGCTAGAACCATCCCAATACTTCGAAATCTACACTTACATTTCTAGTTGTGATTGCCTACCAGGCATTCTAGAACAAACTGGAAATGCCCTGTACCTCCAATAAAAAGTTCAAAAGTGGGAACCGGAAGCACAGACCAATTGTCAATTCGTACCTGAATCAGAAATCAATCAAGCTACCACAGCATTAAAAACAGAATGAAGACCTTTGGAGATTGCCTGAGCATGCCTAACTCCCACCTGACTGGGTCTCTGTGGGGCGAGCTTCCCAAATTGTGCTGTGCCCATTCCCCTGCTTTGGGACCATCTGCAGTCCCACCCATTGCCCCAGGGCTTATGCTTCCCTGCTGATTGGTAGGAACCAGCACATCCATCTCCTATCTCTTCTTGGACAATGACACTACCCATATGAGGCTTTTGAAGTGCTCCTAAATAGCAAGGGTTGATTAGCTCCCCTGGAAAGCTCCTGAGTAGCCTAACTGTAGCCATTTGGTTCCTCCAAAATAAAATCAAAAGAGAGAACCTGAAGCCTAGATCGACCTGCTTTTTATACCCAAGCAGAGAAGAATCAAGGTATATCAACAATACAAACAGAATCGGAGTTCAACTCATCAAAGGAAGGTGTGAGTTTCATAAGAGAATCATAAGCAACAGAAGAAATTCAAATTCCAAAACCATAACATAAAAATAATAATGTGAAAAGTCAAATGAATATGTTCCTACCAAATGCCACCAATCCTACAGAAGAGTTCTACAATGAGAATCCTGTAGAGATAACCCAAGGCAGAGAATTTAAAAGAACAGTCATAAAGATGATCACAGAATTCAACAAATTTAAAGAACACATAAAGAGTTCAAAGAACCAAAAGAAGATAGGAATAAACTTCTTACTGAATTCACAAAAGAGACGGAAATATTGAAGGAAACTGAGGCTGAAATTATAAAGGAAGTGAGAAACTCAATAAGACAATTTGAAACTAAAGGAGAAAGTCTCACCAATAGAATGCATGAAATGGAAAACAGAGTATCAAGATTAGAAAACAAAGTTGAAGAATTAGACCACACAAGCAAGGAATATGAAATTTTTTTAAACACAGGAATGGAGTATGCAGGAAATGTGAGACACTATGAAAAGGCCAAATTTATGCATCATAGGCACAGAGGAAGGAGAATCTCAGGTAAATGGTATTGACCAGATTGTCAACAGGACTGTAGAAGAAAATTTCCAAAAATTAGGGAAAGACCTACTCATACAAATATAAGAAGCACACAGAACACCAAATAGACTAGATCAGAAAAGAAACGCCCCACAGCATGTCATCGTAAAAACAATATATGTACAGAACAAAGAGAGAACACTGAAAGATGCAAGAGAAAAATAACAAGTCACATACAAAAGAAAACCCATCAGAATTACAGTTGGCTTTTCAATGCAAACTATGAAAGTCAGAAGAGTCTAGACAAAAGTCTTCCAGGTGGTTTTTGAAAAGATAAACAAGATACATAGACTCAGCTAGTTAACCAAATGAAAGAAAAAGCACATACAAATCAACAAAATTACAGATGAAAGAGGAAACATCACATCAGACACCAAAAAGATTCAGAACATTTTAAGGGAATATTTTAAAAACTTATACTCTATTAAATTTAAAAATTTAAAGGAAATGGATGAATATCTAAATTCATGGGAACAATCAAAGCTAAACCAAAAAAAAAAAAAATCAACAGCTTAAACAGACACATAATAAATAAGGAAATTAATACAGTAATACAAAATATCCACACTTAAAAAAGCCCAATCCCAGATGGATTCATAGCAAAATTTTACTAGACATTTAAAGATCTATAACCAATAACCAATACAACTTAAATTTTTCAAAAACTCAGAGGGAGATTCAGAGGGAGAACTCCAAGATACCTTCTTTGAAGCCACCTTCATTCTAATAGCAAAACTAGGTAAAGAAACAACCAAGAAATAAGACTATAGACACATATCCTTAATGAATATGAATGTAAACATTCTCAACAAAGTACTTGCAAAGTGCATATAGACACACATGAAAAAGATCTTTCACCATGATCAAATTGACTTGACTCTACAGATGCTGGGATAGTTCAATATATGCAATATATGCAAGTCAATAAATGTTATAATTCATGTAAATGGATTCAAAGACAAGAATCACATGGTCATCTCAAGAGATGCAGAAAAGGTCTTTGACAACATCCAACAAGCATTCATATTAAAAGACCTAGAGTGAATTGGACTGGAAGGAACATACTTCAACATAATTAAAGGTATACAATAAACCTACACAGCCAACATCATTCTAAATGAAGAAAAACTGGAAGCATTGCCATCACAATCAGGAACCAGTCAAGGATGTCCACTATCTTCACTCCTTTTCCATAAAGTGCTTGAAACTCTTGCTAAAGCAATAAGACAGGAGAAGGAAATTAAAGGAGTATTGATTGGAAAAGAAGAGACCAAATTATCTCTAGTTGCAGAGGATATGATATTATACTCAAGAGATCCCTAAAATTCCAGCAGAAAACTCCTAGAAATTATTAACATTTTCTGTAAAGTGGCAGGTTAAAAAATCAATTGACAAAAATCAGTAGTTTTACTATATATCAATAACAATCAGTTGAAGAAAGAGTACATGGAAGCCCTTCCATTCACCAGAAGGGCAAGTAGTGGGGAATGGCTGAGGGTGCCAACAACACAGTAGACATTAGCAAGGATATCAGAGTATAAGGGCTCTAGTGGGGCGAGGGAGTCTATGGGAGGTTTCTATCTGGGGAGTGGGTGTAAATAATAATAATAATAATAATAATAATAATTCCTCAAAGCATAAAAATTTGCTCCTTAATAATTAGTAGATGTGAAAAACATTACCATTGAAATCGATCTGATGACTTTATATCCATGCTCAGATGCCAAGGAGCTCAAAAAGTAACCGACTGTGACTAGCAATAATCAGATATGTAGAGATTAGAAACGCATGTGCATCTTAGTGTGGATTGTATTAAAAATGAATTTTTCTGTATGAAACTGTGTATTTTAATAATGAAATGAAGATCTTTTTTAAAGTTTAAATCCTCATTTAGTTTTATGTCTTATAGGGTTTATACTGAGTACAATATTATATAACTGTATTAATTCAACTATAAACCTAAAAATTTACAGCCAATTTTGAAAGAGATGCATCTTAGCTCTGGAAATTGTTATTGAATACGTCAATGCTGTTGTAATGAAATGCTTCTTCTAATTATATGGTTATTAAATAAATAATTTTAAAAAAGAAAAGTAATCTTAGCAAAAGAAAAAAAAGAGCAAATCCAAATCAACCAAATCAGACACAAAAGTGAAACATCACAACACGCACCAAAACCATCCAGAACCTTATAAGGGAATACTTCAAAAACTTATACTCTATTAAATTAGTACATCTAAAAAAGAAAAAGAACAGTTAACAAAGAAAGGCACAACTAGCCAAAATGCAGATAATAAGAGACTGCAGAGTTCATGTCCCTGGATAGGACGCCTATATTAAATCCCACCCTCTGAAGGCTCAGACACCATTGTGGAAGAATGGTTGTAAGAAACAGTTGTTGGATGACCACAAGAAAACAGTTTTTCAGGAGGCTGGGAATTTGGCCATACTAACTTACAGCAAAGGTAACAGCAGATGCAAGACCCAAAGAAGACAAATACCAGGCATAGACATGGGGAAAGGGGGTAAGAAGTCCAAGATTAGTTGAGCAACTATTGGCAACCAATGACTACTGGAAGAGGAACAGGTGGTTTTCTTTAAGTGAGTAACGCTAGATAGGTTGAGCAGGCTCTGGTATGTGAACTCATGCTTAGAAGCACTTGGGATCACAAACCTGGCTCAATAGACATTCACAGATATGAAAGAATGCATGAGTTCAGTAGGAGGTCTATAGAGGGTCCAGTTGGGGGGTCTATATATGATCAAGTTTTTTTGTAGAAATTCAATTAAAAATTCCATGAACATTGTAACAAAAATGGTACTTTAAATATTTTCTGGTAGTTGTATAGGTAGAAACACCAGAAGGAAGGAGAGAGAGCGGAGACATGGAGAGAGCTCAGTTGATCACTTCTGTGGACAGATAGGAAAGGATCTGATGTAACTTGGGCAGGTGATTCATGAGACTGTCACTGCCACTGCATTTATAAATAAACAAAAAGTCCCAGTACTCTGTCATGGTTGCTCCTCTCCATCTTCTCTTTATATTTTTCTGCTCTGGAACTTTTTAAAAAGTCATAATTAACAGAAGGAAAATATGGAAATCTTCCAAGGGCAAAGAATTTGTCATTGCTTATATTCGTTAATTAGATGCATGATAACAAGAATATCATTTTGCATTCTCAAAATGCGCCAGATACTAAGCTTATTAGTTTGTGTATGTTATCATACTCAGTATCCAGGAAACAGTGTTTAGTATCAGCATTCACATTTCAAGCTTGCTTCGGTGGCCCACAGGTAGTCTCCAGAGGAGTAAAGAGTTCAAAAACCCTGCTGCTTTCACATTAATCTAATGGTCTAAAAAATGCCATTGTCCTCTGAATTTCCCACTCCGTCTTTGGCTGTGTGGGAGAGATGCTTAAAGAATTCCACATAAGAATCATTATAATGAAAACTCCTAGAATATGTTGCTCAAGCATGACATAGAATTCCCTATGTCAGTGTGGTAGCTGACACTCCTTTCAGCATACTTGTTAGGCTTTGGAAAATAATTAAACTAATTAATTCCCTAGGCAGTTTACACTGGCCCAGTTGTTCTATGAAGCCTAAGTTGCATTTGGAAAAATAGAAGATAAAGGTCTTTGATTTGCTCTGTCCCAGACATGTTAGCCTTCACTTAGCAGCCAAATCTGTAAAAACTGCTGCTCTGAGTTTGTTCAGTCAACATTTGGTGCATTTTCATTGCCACATATTTAAAGCACAATATACTCTATACTAGGAAACGAGCATGTCATAAACAATGACACAGAGTGCCTTTTTTATAGGATTGCATTTCCTACATTTAGTGCTAATATTCAAAATAACTGACAATAATCATGGGGAAAGAACAATCCAATCGGAAATGATACTAGAGAAGGGCTTTAGGTGTTTTTCTCTGTTCCAGAAGAGGGTAATAGAAGAGAGCCTGCCCTCCTTAGCACTACAAAGTCCCTATGTCACTGAAGACCCCTGAAAGTCCTTTATATGGACTGCAATTTACAATCTGAATAAAACAAAGTGGTACAGAAATCTCATTTAAGAAATACATTTTATGGTTTTAACAAGTCATTGGCAATCAACTTTTTTGCAATTGTATGTGGAAAATGCTTTGTCTGTGTTCCTTTGAGGAGGCTTGCCAGTTAGTGAAGGTATCTCAGGCAAAGTGTTCGTATAAAAGCAAAAGAAACTCTTGTAGATAAAACTTCAACTGTAGCTTCATAAAAAAACTCATAGTTTGTAATAATAGCTTATACTGTTCAGAAAATTTTGAATAATTCTTCAAATCTAGAAATTTCAAATAACACTTCAAACTGCAAACAAATTTTATTTTTTTGTTTTATCTAATTACAGAAAATATTCTGATTTTAATACAACAAAAGTTAAGCCTAAAATATTTTGTCATTATGTAACAGTGAAAATATCTTGCTTAAAGAGAACTTAAGTGCCTACAATTAGATTGAAATATATAAATATGCAAGATAGTTCGATTATTCATTCACCTTAAATCATTTCTGCATTATTAATTTGACAATTGAAAAATATTCTCTGAAAGAAAATTAAATGTAAAAGTGCTGCAACTATCATGAAGTATAAAATATTCAAACTAACTCAGTGGAAACTTTTAATAATTTACTGGGTCTTGACTCATATTTCCAACAATAATGTTTTTCACTAATAAGCTTAGAAAGTAAAATTATTTATGAGATAACTGCAATTGAATGGGATTATTTAATATTACCTCCCAACTCTATAGCTGATCCTATAGAGCTATGAAATGGCCGTACCCAATCGAGAATTAAATTGATAAAAATTTGTTTTCACTGTATATAAAACCACAGATTGTGAAAGTTTTTGAAGATATAATGTAATTTATAACTTTACACATCAAAATTTTCTGTGATAAGAGGAAGAAAACCAAAGCCTAGAAACTGACCCTTCATTAAATTTGATTTTTTTCCAACTTTTGACATTATGATATCTAATTATCATTGACATGAATATTGATGTATTAACGAGTTTAGGGAAGCATATTTTAAATGAGTTTTATGCTGAAAAAATGTGATAGTATATTATGTGTTCTGTTACTTTCCAGTTATTAAAATACTTTCAAAGGAAAAGTACTAATAAATGAATGATTAAAATTTTCTTGGTCATGGTTATTGAACTTTGATAATGGAAAAGTTATGGTGGCTTTATTTTTAAATATATTCCTTATAATATAGAATCTAATAAGTAGTTCAGAGGCTCTGAGAAAAGAAAATTCTTACACAGTTTGGGGTTAGAATACAAACTATACAGAGATTTGTAAAAGGTTCCTAAGAGGTCCCATTAGAGAAAACTGGACTGTTGAGATGACTGAACAAAGAAAAAGGTGCTTGTCTGGCACCAGGCAGAAAGACCATGGGATTCAATTCTTTGGGACTCACATGATGGAAGGAGAGAATTAGATCCCTGTAAGTTTTCTTCTTACCTCCACACTTGTAGAAACACACACACACACACACACACACACACACACACACACACAAATATAAAAGTCAATTTAAAATCAGAAATAGAGCTACCATATGATGAATCAATTCCATGTGGAAGTATGGCTTTAAAGAAAAGAAAATTATCACCTGAAAGCGATCTCTGCAGTATAGTGTTCACTGCAGCAGTTTTCACCAGAGCCAAGATGCAAAATTGAGCTTAAAAAAGGAACTAATCACTTGTGGTATCATAGGTGAACTTGGAAGATATTATATCAAGTGAAATAAATCAGGCACGGTCTGGAGAGATGGCTCAGCAGTTAAGAACACTGTTCTTGCAGAAGACTCAGTTTCGATTCCCAGCACCCACATGGCAGCTAACAACTGTCCATAACTCCAGTTCCAGGGGATCGAAAGCCTCTTCTGTCCTCTATAGGCATTGCATGACATGGATGCACTTACCTACATGCAGGCAATACATGCATACACATAAAATAAAATAAAAAAATAAAAAATAAATCAGGCACAAAAATGTAAAAATCGTGTGAGTTAACTTATATGTGGAATCAGCTCAATTAAACAAGGGCCCAAAGGGGAGGTGAGAAATAGGTGACAAGCCAACACTAAACTGAGAACCATTTGAGATTGACTGCTGCTGGGTGAGGGAGAGGATGACTTACATATGACGATGGTATGGGTTGACTAGACTCCAGTGGATGCAGTTACACTGAAGAACATTTGGGTACAAACACTGAATGAATAGGACTCAAACGTGTATGGCAGAGTGTGTAGGGTTTGATGGGGAGATGGGAGGAAGCATGGATGGTGCAGAGAGTCTGGATTTGAGTGGGAAATATATGAAATTAAAAACAATAAAAAAGAAAAAAAATGTAAAAATATATTTCCCAACTTTTTAGTTGTTTGGGTATGAAAAGACACAGTGGTGCTTCCGAGACACTCAGTGCCAGTCCTGGAGCAAAATAAAGCCTTGGAAATGAGCATCAGCTTCCAAAAGGCCTTGCTCAAGTATACTTAGATGGAAGTATAAATTGAGATAACTTCATTTACACAAGTTTCAGCCAACATACTTTTATGCATCATATGATTGTGCTGTTACATCAAAATGCCTATAAAGCAAGTGCTTCCAAGAAAAAGATAGAAAGTTCGAAAAGAATTAATGAGGAAGTTGAGTTGTCAGAGAATGAGGTTAGAAATACTGTTAAAAGAAATATACATAATCCAAAGCTATCTTCTAAAGGAACAAAACAAAGCATTTTAATCTAAAAGAGATGAAAATAGCATGGAATAAGAGACAATGCAATTTTAAGCAATAGCATTAAGGAAAAAGAACAAACTCAGTATCACCTCAACTACTTGAAGAAAAGATTACAACAGTGTCAATCACGGAAAGCCCCTCCCAGAAAGCTGAACTATTTAACTAATGTGTCAAGTCTACTAAAAATGGAAATGCCACAGGAAAGAGTTAAGGAAGAAAGTCTGGCATCACTGCAGGAAGAAGTAGACAAAGTAGTAGAGACCATGAATCAACGACTGAAAATATGCAGAGTCTACAGAACAAAATTAAAATTCTGACACATGAGGTAGAGGAAGAAGAGGAGAAAGTCAAAGAGGTGTTCACATAGATAGTAACAGGGTATCGTCTCTTCCAGAACTTTCTCAAAAAAGTCTTAAAATACACACATTTCAAAAAGAAATTTTCATGCTGATTCCAACCAGAATGCTCTTCTAATGAACTTCGATGCTCTATATAATTCAACCCGGATGAAGAACAGGTCAGCATTCATTCAAGAGGCCTATAAGAGACGTGATGGTTTTTAGAGTGGTTTACAATTTTTTCAAACATTATTCCATGTTAATTAGGTGTTCATGAATTTTTAAAAT
Source organism: Nannospalax galili (assembly GCF_000622305.1). Lineage (NCBI taxonomy): Eukaryota > Metazoa > Chordata > Mammalia > Rodentia > Spalacidae > Nannospalax > Nannospalax galili. The sequence continues at coordinate 3,495,057 of NW_008335287.1, read as the reverse complement.
GTTTCTTTGTGGAGACAGTCTCACTCTGTGTAACCCATACTGGTTCAGGACTCCTCACTGTGTTGCCCACGCTGGCCTTGAATTCATGGCAGTTCTCCTGTCTCAGGCTCCTGAGTGGTGAGATTATGAGTGTGAGGTAGCACATACATGCCAAAGTTGGGCAACCTAACCTTTAATGATGTTACAAAGCTGAAGTTGATGTAGGATTGGCTATCTTCCGTTATGCACTTTCAAATTAGCCTCTGTGGGCCCATCGTTAGTATCTATTGTAATGCTAAAAACTCTATTTATAGCAATTGCTAACTATAAGAATTCCATATTTATATTTCTGTCTCTACACCTATTTGCCTAACACCAGGTAGTAAGAATGATTGTAAAAATAGAATAAAAAGCCCATGATCTACTAGAAAAAAGAAAAGTAAAAATAACAATGATAACTGAAGAAAAGGGATTTTGAGATGTTGATAATAAATGTTTATTTTTCAAGTATGACTTGTGAATTGACTAAATGTTCTCACCATAAACAATAATTATATGAGTTTATACATATATATATATTAGCTGGATCTACGATTTTGTTGATTATAATATAAAAGAAATAAAAAAAGTAAAAGTGGTCTGAAAAGCCCAGTATTTTCATTAAATAAATAGAAATTAATAGCACTCACTTCAGATATATTTAATTTTCTAAAATATATAATTTTGGAAGTTTTTCAGAAGTAATCTACAAAATATTTATTTCTATTGACAAAATTTCAAATGTTCATAAAATTATATATTTTTTATGTATTTATATAGAGCCAGGGTCTCATTTAGTCCAGTCTGCACTGAAATTTGCTTTGTAATTGAAAATTTCTTGGAAATTTTGATCCATCTGCCTCCACTTTCTATGTGCTGGGATCAAAGGTGCTCATCACCACACATGGTTTATGTTCTGTTGGGGATGAAACTCAGGATTTTGTGCATAATAGGCAAGTATTCTACCAGTGGCACTATATCTCCAGTTCAATAATATTGTATTTTTGATGTAATCTATAAACTGAAAATATCTTTATTTCTCTACACTCTGCATTAAAGACCTAGAAAATTTCTTCCATTCTATTCCTGGGGACTCATGTATATATACTTCCCAAATATATGATTAGCCAAAAATGTTTCTTGAATAAAATCACAAATGAAAAGAGTAGAGTAAAATGATATGTCTTAATTTTGAAAGCATTAAAAAAAGAGATATGGTTCACAAAACACTTATATTTGTTTTTCTGATTTTAAACATTGCTTAATGTAATTTCTCATAATACTACATAAAAAATGAAAATAGTCTTGAAAGCTATTTAAACTAAAAAAGAAAATTATTTCCTAAACATTCACAAAAATAATGTCATGATATATTAATGAGAAAGAATATTCAATTATTCCTTCTATTAGCATTTTATGATGTTTTTCTAATAGGCATATAAATATTATAAAAATTTTCATTAAAACCCTCTAGATGCTGGTGAGGCCGAGAAAGAATATTAAAATATTTATGTCCATTCCCAACACTCTTGTGAAATGTGTCTGAAAATAAATGCAAATCTATAAGTTTTCTACATAAAATAATATATACAGATCCAAATGAAAAGCAGTAAAATAAGCTATATGAAAATAAAAGAATAGGTAGGTCCTAAAATCATATTTCTCTCTCTCTCTCTCTCTCTCTCTCTCTCTCTCTCTCTCTCTCTCTCCATTACTCCAGGCTGAATGTCTCACACATGCACTGATCCCTGAACTGGAGTTTGATACAGGTGTCCTATTCGGGGATAAACACTGAAACCTTCTGTTCTTTGCATGTTGGCCAGTCTTGACTTTCTGTATTAATCACCATCTGATGCATAAGGAAGCTTCTCTGGTGACAGCTGAGAGATGCATTAATCTATGGGCATAAAAATAAGTCATTAGGAGTCAGTTTAGTACTATAACTATTTAGTTGAAAACTAGCATTAAGCTCTCTTCTATGTCCTGTAACCTGTCTAGCCCCGGTTACATTGATGTCTAGACCTGACATCAATGTCATGCATGGGCTCTAGTCTTTTAGAAAGTTGTCAGTTACTCTCATATCATTTGTGCCACTGTTGCACTGGTGGGCGTATCTTGCAAGGTGTTATAATTCACAGGATTCACAGCTGGGTAAGGGACCCTGATTTCTTGATGGTGTTTGACAAAACCTTAAAAAATAGTCTTGGACTTTAGAGAATACTCAAGAAACAGAAGGTAGAGTCAAAATCAGTATTCTCTCTTTTTTTTTTTTTTTCGGTCTTTTTGAGACAGGCTCTCCCTGTAGCCCCAGCTGTCTTGGAACTCACTATGTAGACCAGGCTGGGCTTGAGCTCACAGAGATCCGCCTGCCTCTGCCTCCTGAGTGCTGGGATTAAAGGCATGTGCCACCAAGCCCGGCTGAAATCAGTATTCTTTTTCTTATTCTGCTTACTGGCTGCTTGCTTCTCTGGCCTGTGCCCAGCCTGCTCAACCCAGGCTCTCCTGACCAAGGGTGGCACCACCTACAGTGGACCTTGCCCTCCCAACACTCACAACAGTAAAAACAGACATTCCCACAGGGAATCTACTAGAGGAAATTCCTTGTCATATATTAGATGTTTTTTAATTATCTATACTCTTGTTTAGGTCTTCTATTTTGTTTCATCGATCCACATTTCTGGTTTCATTCCTGTGCCATGCCGTTTTTAAAATTCTCAGGATACCACCTCTAGATGAAGAGCTAGCTGTAAGCAATCAATGACAGCTGAGAGAGGGAGAATCAGGTGTCTTTAGAGATATGCTCCCTGATCCAGCCCCAAGTTCACATATGAACAACACTAAATGGACTGAATAGATGAAGATGATGAATGTGTATGTATGTGTGTGTGTATATATATATATATGCATATGCATGAATGTAACGATACTGATAAAAGAAGAGATAAGGAAATTAAAAGAAAGGGGGAGGTATGGGAAGAGTTACAGAGAGGTAGAAATTATGCAAATATGGTACTCATGTATGAAATTATTAAGCAATTAATTTTTAAAGATGATTATTCAAACCTGAGGCACTGAAATGATCACAAATCTAATGAGAGGTATAACTTTACCTGGTGCCTACAATGAGGGAAATAGAAGGGCAGGGGGTAGAAAAATGGAAAAGCATCTGCTCTGATAAACTATAGTTATATATTGGTCCTCATGTAACAGATTTGAACTTACATTCCATGAACCCTGACATACCAAGCTAAGCAAGTAAACATTTGCTCTGGATTTACAGAGTTAAATACACCAGGTGGGCAACGGAACCAAAGCAAATATCACAAAACAGCCAATACAAAGTATTTTATCAATCGCTGTTATGTTAGTATTTATGACAGTTAAACAAACATGGCTCCAATTTTTTTGAGACAGGGTCTCTCTGTAGCCCCAGCTAACCTGGAATTCACTGTGTATACCAGGCTGGCCTCAATCTTACAGAGATCTGCCTATCTCTGCTTTCAAGTGCTGAAAGTAAAGGCTGGTGACACCACGCCTTGCTCATGACTTGACTTTTGATATTCAATTAGTAGGAAGTTTCTAAATTTATATTTGTGGAGTATATTCATTGTACACAGTGCCGGGTTTCACAAGGACATTGAGTTCATATACTAACACAACATTCAACCCCTATACCGTCCCTTTTGTCCCCTTCTCTTTCCCTCCTCCTGTTAATCTCTTCTTAGTTTTCTCCTTTTTTTTTTACACACACACACACACACACACACACACACACACACACAGATACACATCTAAGTATGTGTGTTTTCATTTCTAAAAGATTTTACAATAGAAATCTGAAAACCAATTTAAATATGTAAAATGGATATGTACATACACTCATATTTAAATGTATATATTCATATGTATGTATGATTTGAGATATATCTACCAGTCTAGCTAAAGATTTAGCAAGAGACTCTGTATCAAGGGAACAAAATGAAAAAACATAGAGTATGACCTGACACCCTCTATGGCCTCTGTGTACATGTACACATACATACATATATGTGTGTGTGTGTGTGTTTCATGTGTTCACACAGTTTTATGTATTTATATGAAATATAGGTCCAAAATGAATAAAAGCATGATATTTGTCTTTCTGATTTTCGCTTATTTTTCCTACTATGATGATCTCAAATTGAATCCTTTTTCCAGAAAACAACCTTCTTTCATTCTCTTTTTTTTTTCTTTTCTTTTTTTGGTCTTTTTGAGACAGGGTCTCCCTGTAGCCCCAGCTGTCCTGGAACTTACTACATAGACCAGGCTGGCCTTGAACTCACAGAGATCTGCCTGTCTCTGTCTCCCAAGTGCTGAGATTAAAGGTATGTGCCACCAAGCCCGGCCATTCTTTTTTGTAAATTTATTTTGAACTTCTGTGTATTTCATACGGAACATATTAATCATCTTTCTACTCCCTTCCCCACTGATACCCACACATAGCCTCCCCTCACTGGAATTCATACACTCTGTCATTTGTGTTAAGGTGTATCATGTCAAGTTAGTGTCCCCAGACGTCCATCAGTGCAAGTTCATCCACTGAGGACTAGTCAGCCTATCTATAGAGTCCCTCCTTTAAGAAGACAAATGTAATTTCTTACTATGTGCAAAATATGGAGCCTTATATTTATAGACAAATATCCCAGTCACCACCCATCAAAGAAGCTTCTTTGGCACCAGATAGACATTATTACAGAGTTCCACAACTGGTCATACACAGAGATTATCTGTGAATTTCTCAAGCCTAAATTGCACATCTACAATGCAACCTTTACACCTAAGGCTCGCTGAACATAGAACAAGGGGTAAATAGAACACTAATGCGTCTCTCAGTTCTCATCAATGAAGCTCCCTCATGCAGAGGGAAGAAAAGATCACAAATGACCAAACATAGGGAATAAGAATCCACAGAGTGTGGGTCCTTGGACAGGATTCCTATATTAAACTCCACCTACCCAGGTCTCAGGGATCATTGTGGAAGATGGGTCAGAAAGATTGTAAGAGCCAGGGAGGAAATGCATGACCATACGGAAATAGGGTCCTATAGGTTCCTGGAACCTTAATGGTGTCAGCATACACAAGACTCCTGCTACCTCAAGCATCAAAAATCCAAGCACAGAACTGTGGAAATGAGCAGCAGTCTCCAATATTAGTTGAAGAATTATTGGCAGCTGAATGCTACTTTCATTCTTTGTGACTGAATAGAACAACACTGTTACCAAATTTTCTTTACCTGTACATTTACTGATGGACATTGAGGCTGATTCCATGACTTGGCTATTGTGACTAGTGCTTAAAAAACATACATGTACAAGTATC
>NW_008335287.1:3447409-3489636 GCF_000622305.1 Nannospalax galili | reverse complement strand
ATATATATATATAATCCATAGGTGGTATTTTGGAGCATATGACTCTTTTATCATTATGTTAACTTTGAGTGTTGTGTGGATGTGTGTGTGTAGATGTGGATGTGAGTGTGTGCGGCGTATAATTGTGGTGTCTATGGTATACCCACACCTGTGCACACAGAGGTCAAAGAAGGGCCTCAAGTGACATGCTCTTCCACTCTCTGCCTTATTCTCTTGATACAGGGTCTTTTACTGAACCTGGAATTAGCCTGGCAGTCAGCAAGCCCCAGTGATCCTCTTGTCTCTGCTCCCCCACAGCTCTGAGTTTACTGATGTATGTGTAACCATTCCCAACTTCTTACATGAACTCAGGTTTTTATCCTTAGGCAGCAAGCTCTCGTATCTGCTGAGCCATCTTCCCAGCCTCCTAGTTTCTTTTGTGGGGGAAAATTGCCAAGTTGATTGCCCTAGTGGCTGGCCTAAGTTATATTCCCACCAGAAGTAACTAACCATTCCCTTTTCCTCATATTCTCACTAGCATTTGCTGCTATTTATTTCTCTTTATTATAATCATTCTGACTTGAATCATAAGGAATTTGAATGTAGTTTCAATGTGCAGGCCCTTGAGGACTAAAGAAATTTCAAATTTTTCATATGTTTATTGCCCATTCATACTATAGTTTTAAAGTCTTACTCCTTCCATTTCTCGCTAATCTATCGGCAAGCTGGTAAAACAGCCTGAATTCTATTCTGGCAGTCTTATGTAGTTCATCATCCATGTGACATCCCTAGTCTCAATCTGAACTTCTAGCCACCATAAAACCTTATCTGTTATATTTCCCTAATGTCTCAAATCACTTTAGATATGCTTGGGAATGTCACTGCTTTCCTCAAAAAACTTTTTATGTGAATGACAAAACTTTTCATTTGCTCTGACCTTTGTAGCATTCTGTCTCAACATTCAAACAAACTTTTGAGTAGATATTATTCATGAACACATACAAACTATTAAACACACTAAATGCAGCCTGTTTTTCATGGTCCATGTTTTAGTTTTGAATGCTAGGCACAAATTTAAACAGTTTAGTAATTACACATAGTTGTGCAGGTAGAGATTAGGAAGTGCAAATTATTTCAAACTCATCTTGTTAGATTTAGGAGGACAGAAAAAGGAAGGCGCTTAAAGTTTAAAAACAAGAATCAGAGCCAAATCTGCAACAGGAAAGGAATATGTTCCCTGGATTCAGGAAGCCCAGCAAAGTGCTGATGAAAGCTGTTCCTCAAGGAATGATTATCTGTGAACTGAAGAGGGAGCAGTCTGGTCTTATACAGGAACTCTGCTGCACACAGCTGCAAGAGTTAACTCTGTGCCAGGGTCTGGTGTCCTTCAGGGTCTCTTTTCTCAAGGTACATTTACTCAGGCAGGCTGGTGAGTTATCTACAGCACTGGAGGAGACAGGTAGACTCCATAAACAGTCTTTCTCAGTCCAGGGAGTAACCAGTTGATAAGGCACAAGCAAGGCCAGGCTTGAGCAAGACTAGGCTGCCAATTTGGGGCCAGTTAGGCACTTTAAGGGATTATAGTTTTCCCTAATTAGGCTTGTGACTCTTCTGCAATTCACATATTCTATCAACTATGCCATAACCACAGTAGTTATATGGCATGTGTTTAATGGGAATATTCAAAAGAAGAGAAAAGGGAACAGAAGAAATATTCAAAACGATTAGGACTGTGAAGCTTACAAAATTAATATCAGATATCAAGCCACCTATACAAAGGCTCAGAAACATTGAAGAAAACACAAAAGCCAAACAAAGATGCCCAAATCTAAAATCTGTACACTTATGGACAAGGGAGATGCTCAGTGGGTAGAGTACTTGCTGTGCAATCAAGAGGACTTGAATTCCTATCCCCAGAACCCACATAAAGCCTTATGTGGTAATGCAAACCTGTAGTCCACTGACCCTCCAAGACGGGAGGTGGAATAGGAGAATCTCTGGAAGTTTGTGCATAGCATATGCTGAACAAAGGACATAGGGAAAGCAGAAGGTGAGGACCAGCAGATTATGTTGTCTCCTGATGGCTCCAAGTGCTCCTGATGTGTACTTCCACTCACACACATTAATGACCACACATTCATACACCTATCAAACACATAGAAAATATTTCAAAAGGAGAAAATCTGCACCTATGGCCTGGTATGTGTACACACACACACACACACACACACACACACACGTATATATGTATAGGAGTTTGTGTGTGTGTGTGTTTGTGTATTTGTATGTTTGATTATGCTTGTTTGGGTATACATGAGCATATAGGCATGCATACATATATATGCCTACATATGTATGTTTTGTGTAGCAGTTTCCACCCAGATAAAACCTTCCATCTTGGAAGGAAGCTGGGTAAACAATAGGCTATTCTAAAGGAAAGTAAGTAAACAACAGGATGTTTACCTAAATGGACATAAAGCACTGCTTGTTTTGAAGAGAGGTGAAATATTCCATTCTGCAGGAAAAGCCAGAAGTAAACAAATCAATAGCTTTAAGATGTTCCTGAAATTGATCAAGTTTGCTAAGTCTGCCTTCCAACCACATATATGCCCTAAGGACTGCCAAGAGACAGTCTCAGACAATCCGAGCTGCCCAGAAGAGGCTCAGACCTGCTGAGCTGCTTGAAAGAGGCAGACAGCTGAGCTATCAGCAGGTTGTGCAGTGTGCTTCTGGCTGCCTGCTTTTGTGAGCTATCACCCATGCCTGAGTGAGCTTTAGTGTTGTAGCTATCTTTGAATCATTTGAAATCCTCTAAGTAAGCCCTCATCCATACTCCTGTAAGTAACCCAATGAAGCTCCTTGGTTCACCAAATTGGTGTTTGGTGATATCCTTTCTTGATTTTGGTGTTAGTTCCCCAGAAATTGGGTCACACAACAGTATGTTTGAGCACATGTGTGTATATTTATGCATTTGCGTGTATGTATGTAGGGAGTGTTTCAATAATTATTAGTTCCTTCAGCCTCATGAACTGAAAATACTACCTTTTTATAATTCTTTTAGAAAATCAGATTTGTAAAAAATAATATAAAAGGAGTGCAGCCAACAGCGACGAATCATTCAAAACTGTATAGATAAAACAATTATTGATATAAGCAACTCAAATCCACATATATGTTAATTTAATTTCACCATACATATTCATCCCTTTATCCTACCAAACTTTTTTTTCCTAAGGAAGGCTGTCTTTCATAAATAGCCACACTTTCAGTCAGATTTTTTTCCTTTTCCCTGGATCACCTTCTGGAAGAATTATAATAAGCAGAAAATCTGGCAAAAGAAAACAGACACAGAGCAGTGTTAGATTATCCACAAATTGCACAAAACGCCCTAGAATAATTGAATTGATTCTGATTCAGAAATGTTTAGACTCAAGTAGTCCTCCCCATCCGTATTCCGCATATTTGTGTGTGCTTTTTGTAGGGAATCAAGGCCAAATGATTGGACAGAAAGGTTTTTGTCGTTTAACTGGTGACTAAACCTTTTGCAGAATTCTTAGAATTTTTAAAATAATTTATGCAATTCCTGGAGATTCCTGAAGACATATGCACACCAGTGTAGAAAACTGTGAGTGCTGAAGTATTATTAGAAGGTGAAATCTTCCATTTGAATATAATTGTCAGATATGTGGCAATATGGAAAAATAAAATGCCTTTCAGGGAGTAACAGCACAGAAATATGAGACTCATAATTAATATGAACATTGCACTGTGCTCTCAATTTTAGACTGCTTGTACTCTGTGCCCCTGTGGAGCTTCTACCCTTAGGTCTCAAATTTAAAATATGGACCTCCCCACTGAATCATCTCTACAAAGTGTAAAATTTAATTTAACACTTCTGGCTGTTTCACAATGACTCAAGAACAGGTGACACATTGCCTGCCATTTAAAGGATGAAAACTCTAGGTGTAAGACTTGATCTTATACAAGCTTATGTTAACTTTACTAATTCACTTCAGTAAGGACACAAGCTTATCAGGAATCTGATGAGTCAGTGTCTCAGGTTTTATTTTTTTCATTGATGATTGGTCCCATATTTCATAGTTTTACTCCTCTTTAACTTGGAATCCCTTTGTCAGCCACCTCTTCTTGATTATCTATCATCTATGTGTCTATGTATCTATCTATGTATCTATCATCTTCTATCTATATCTATCATCTGTCTATCTTCTATCACCTCTATCTATCTATCTACCTAATCTATCTATATACCTATCATCTATCATCATCATCATCATCATCATCACCATCGTCATCATCTATCCTCCATCTATCTCCACACATTTTGACATTTCATTGAATTCCCTTTGACTTCTCAATTGTTTTGTTCCAAAGCTGAACTCTTGTTTTCCAGTTACTGATGTTTGTTTGTTTCATTGTGACAAATTTTGTCATTTTTTTTCATTATCCATATCAGAAACTTTAAGATGTTCCTAAGCTTTCTGTCCTTCCATTTTCCACATCAAACAACTTATATTATTTAACTTTAAATTTCACCAGAAGTCTTCTTATGTGATCCTCATCTAAGTCCCTGTCATCTTCTGCAGCATTTACTATGTGATGTCACATTATGGCTATGCCTTCATTATCCTGAACCTTAGCATCCAATTTAGCTAAGAGGGGAACCAAGCTGCTGATAACCCATTCCTTCCAAATTCTACTGGGGCTGTGCTCTCCAACAAAGGTTAGCTCATTCTTGATAAGGGAAATTAAAAGATGGAACTATCTTCTTGGAAGATTATGTCCTTTCTGACCCCTCTTGACTTAAAATAAGACACACACATATACACATACATACATACATACATACATACATACATACATATGCACACAGACATCTGCAGATATTAACAATTTCTGCCATTGCTTGCAATGAATAAACAGAAACGCACATTCATACCTTATTTTGAGTTGTGAGAGGTTAAGCAGATATCCTGAGGTCAAAAGAATGGCACATTGTCCATAGAACTTGTCTACATTATAAACAAAGATATGATTGTAAGGTTAGGTAAAAGCAATTAGCCCAGAGTATGTCAATATTATTAAATTTACTTCTACAATCTTCTATTTAGCCTTAAAAATGTGAATCTGGTCATAGAGATGCTTTGATAAAATGGAATGCATCCAATGTCTCCTAAGATATAATTCAAAATTACTAATAGAATAGAACAAAACCTAGGGCGGGCCACTCTAGCTACTATGTTCAGGCACTGTAACTCATTTCTACTGTGTTTCTGCATACAGACTTGCATTAGTTCCCTACTTCTCCAGCAGAGTGTGCTTCTTCTTTTTACCCTGGAAGACTGAATTTGTGGTGTTCTTCCCAATGAATTTCTTCTTCCACACATCTAGCCACATTGTATTATTCTTGACTTATGCCTACTTGCCTTATAAGTTCTCACAAAGCATCATTTCCTCTATAAATGTATCATCTTTCATTATCTTACAGCAATTTTTTAAATAAATAATTTATTGAAATTTTCATACATGCATATAAGATGTTTTGCTCAAATCCATGCCCACTCCCTCCTGTCCAACTCCTCCCATATCTCTCCATCACTTTTTTTCTGATAACTTCATGTTCTCACTCTTCTTTAATTTTTTATGGGGCTTTTGGCTACTCCACCCCTTCTGAAGAGGTAACCCTAAAACCTTTTAAGGGTTAGATGGAAAACCCAAAATATTTTCAACATTTTTGGCCTATGGAATGGAGCATGTTGCTAAGAGGCCCAAGGACATTGTGAGTTTTAGCCAAGAAACTGGCTACTTTTCTTTGGGGTCTTTTTTACCCTAACTGCCTAGTGAATTCCTACCTCCTATTCTTATCACACCGTCCTCTGAAGAGGTTATCCAAAATTGCCAGGAGGAAATGTCTCCCTCTATTGGGTTCCTCCTCATTTTTCTTTTGTCTTCCAAGGCTGGACTCTAGAGTGATGGATTCAGGATTAGATTTCTGATATTTTGATTTTCTGCTATTTCTGGTATTTTGATAGCTATTGCAGTGGTTAGAATCAGTGTCAGTTTCCTCTCAAAGGAACAATCTTGATTATAGTACATCCTATCTTGTTCTGTTTCATCTACCATTTCCTCATATTTGATTATGCATGTTATTTGAAGTTTATCGATAGAATTAGGTTTTGAGAGAAATTTAAAATTTCTTAGAGAGGTCTAAAACTGGACACAAGTATTTCATCTTTTAATAAGCCTATTTGGGCCATTCCTTCAAACATCAAACAGACTACTGTGTTTTTCTCATATGTTTTAAAGGCAAACCGATAATTGCATTTAGATGACACAAATACTTTTTAAAATGAAATGTCTTTAAACATTAGAATTGCATTCCACATGACAACCAAAGACCCTCAGAAACTAAAAGTAAAACAAGATCTGATAGAATATGTGAATTACAGAAGAGCTACAAGCCTCATTAGGGAAAGCCATAATCCCTTAAAGTGTCTAACTGGCCCAAAATTGCCAGCCTAGTCTTGCTCAAGCCTGGCCTTGCTTGTGCCTTATCAACCGGTCACTCCCCGGACTGAGAGAGACTATTTGTGGAGTCTACCTGTCTCCTCCAGTGCTGTAGATAACTCACCAGCCTGCCTGAGTAAATATACCTTGAGAAAAGAGACCCTGAAGGACACCAGACCCTGTACAGAGTTAACTCTTGCAGCTGTATGCAGCAGAGTTCCTGTATAAGACCAGACTGCCCCCTCTTCAGTTCTCAGATAATCATTCATTGAGGAAAAGCTCAGCACTTTGCTGGGCTTCCTGCATCCAGGGAGCACACTCCTTGCCTGTTGTAGGTCTGGCTCTGATTCTTACTTCTGTGAAACGCCTTCTTTTTTCTGCTCTCCTAAATCTTACAATAGTTCTTGTATCATCTACTCAGTTTTGTTTTGCTTTGTTTCATTCAGTTTGTTTTTCAGGGTTATTTTCTCCCTGTTTGCCGTTCAATTTTGGCAGTTTCTGCTGATATTGAGCCTCAGGCCAGGACACAGTTTCCACCCCTGAGCTTATAGCACTCTTCATTTCTGCTAGGGTTTTCAGTTTCTAGCATTTTTTCTGATTATTTCTTAGCATTTGTTTTTGCCTACTTTATGTTATCTCTTAGAACCCCTAGAATTTCACTCCCAGCTGTTTTAAAGTTCTGCTCTGATAACCTCAATCTCCCTGTTATATTTGAGTCTGACTCTGACACTTGTATTATGTTTCAAAGTGTACTTTTTTGACTTTTTGACTGTGTTGTCATTTTTATTTCTGATGAGCAGGCATGGTTTTTGTATTAAGGAGAAGCCCCCATGGTCTTTTGAGAGTTCTAGACTGAAGCCAGTATATTTGGACTGTGAATACCATATGTGATTTCAATACCTCCCCCTCCTTTTTCTGGTACAAGATAGCTACTGGATAGTGCAGCTCAAGACTGGTCTACAGTTAAGTAGCTTATTTTGACTGAAAAACTACTAAAAGGAGTGTTCCGGCTTATTTCAAGTGGTTGCTTTTCCTCTCTCACTGCCAGAAGCATGAGGGCACGTTTCTCTGATATAACCATGGGACACTGGGAAAGCTCTGAAGGTCAAACCGACAAAAGTGTGGGGATCAGAATGACTGGGTCCTGCTGTTTCCTTTTAATCTCAGAGTCATCCAGGATGAGCCCCAGCAATTCATCAGCTACAGTTACAGTTTCCTTGTGTCAGCACTGCTTTCCGCAGATGGGTTGGCTCATGGGTTTCTGCTCCAGCAACTTGCGGTGATCTGCATTTGCTTATAGGTCCATCTAAGTTGAAGAGGGGCACAGTGCTTTGCTCTATGACCCTATCTCACTGACAGGTCTTGGAAAAGTTACCGAGTTTTCACTGTATTCAGCTTTTTGTTTCTTAGAAGGCAGTGGTGACTTTCAGCTTTTTGCATTTGGATCTGTAAACTAGAACTCGATTCACCTTTTTATTTTTATTTTATTTTATTTTTTGTCAGTGGAGTTTTGAAAAAAGGGAAGGAAAAAATTAATGGGGTCAATATGCCAGATTAGACTACACATCAAAGGGTTATTGACATAATGCTTGAGTCATTCAAAAAGCAAATACGTTTTAATATTGTTCTATTTTACATAGAATGTTTGTTATCAACTTCAATGATTCTGCCACTGACATTAGTTGAGAGCTACTTGTGATTTATGCTCGGCTCCTTAGGTGCAATGAGTTGCTGCTCATTAACTGACAAAGCGATGAGATAAGACAGGCTGGAAAAAAAACAATATTAGGGTGATGAATTGTTGTGTACTTATTTGAGACGCTGGCATAAATAATCTTATTTCTTCAAGGTGCAAGCAGTAGATAGCAGGAATATGGTGGGTGAGGTGCCGGAAGTACCAAGAGAGCAGTACAGCATCCTCAGGGTTTTGTGCTTGGAGAACATTAATTTATGTTCTGTAGTATGAAGCCACATTTCCAACGAAAGATTGCGGGCCGTTTCTGATAACTATCAATGATAAACAGTCATTGGAAAGAACAAGTCTAGTCTTTAGCTATTATTCAGAAAAATATCTATGTTGTTCATAAAGCTAATGTATTTTCTTACATGAAGCAAGACTCACCATCATTTTAAGAGAATGTTCTATCAGTCATCTTTTACTATTTCATCTTAATTTAATTTTTAAAAATTTTATAAAGTAAGTTAATTACTTGTCAGCCTCAGTGCTTGAAATCATAGCTAAATAATTCTCTACCATACTGGTGTATTTGGTAAAAAGACCAAAGCCTTTGAAACATATTATTATTATAATTATTGCTGAAAATGTTAATTAAAACTATAAGAATTAAAAGAATTTTGCACACATCAGTATACTATCACAATAAAATGGGAATTTGAATTTCATAATTAGAAACTGAATATTTATTGCAGGTTATATTTATAGATACTTTACTGAAAAATTCAAATACCCTTGAAACAATTCCATTCTGTACAATATGTCAATCATTCTAAACATAAGGTTGAGATAACATTTCAGAAAACATTCACGATTTTCCTTTTATTATATCTCAATTTGTAGGCACAAAATGGGAAGAAAAATCTCCCTGGGCCTTCAGTGGGGATTTATGTACCATTCATGCTTTGATTCTCCTGGAAGTCTGCACTGTATCCTGGCACTTTTTGGTCATTGATTTATTGTTGTTGTTTTGCTTATTTGTTTTTAATTCATATAATTCATGTGTCTGTATATCTGTGTATCTGCCACAAGCATGTGGGTGACCCCAGGTGCCAGATTTCCTGGTTTCCAGGTATCAGATTTCTTAGAGCTCGACTTACAGGCAGTTGTGAATCTCCTGACACAGGTGGTTATTTGTCCTTTTAACAATGGGTGTTTCCTTCTGTTAAAAACGCAGTGAGTTCAATATTCATTTGATGTACCACCAGCATGATGGATCTAGATGCTTCAAAGTGAATACCTAATTTAGATATGTTCCCTCTAAAGTGAACTCGCATATTTTATAAAGAACTATTACTTAATGCCTTGGTGCTTTCAAAACCCAACCTGTAGATTAATACAAAAGGAAATGGTACAATAGTGGAATCAAATTGATTCATGTAATTTATAGAATTCAGATAGATCAGAAACACTTTTATACTTCTAATCTTATTAATAATTTTTGTGGGGCCTGGAGTGAGGGCTCAGTGGTTAAGAACACTGACTGTTCTTGCAGAAGACCCGGATTCAAATCCCAGCACCCACACGGCAGCTAACAACTGTCTGTAACTCCAGTTCCAGGGGATCTGACAGCCTCTTCTGTCCTTCGTGGGCATTGCATGACATGACACGGGTGTACTTATCTATAAGCAGGAAATACACGCATACACATAAAATAAAAATAAATAATTTTTTTTAAAAAATGTGATTACAGAAGTTGATTTATTGGATCCATTAGCCTTAAGAAATGAACAGGAGAGAAGAAGAGGGTGCTCAGGGAAAAGAAAGGCATCGATAGGAGAGGGCGGGACAGGAGCTTGGCAGAGGGAGTATATACAAGTACAAACATGAATGTCATGAAACCACTATTTTGTACTATATATGAATAAAAATTTAGTGACTACAATTTAAATTAATAGAGCAAACCATTTTCAAAGCATAATTTGTTGCTACATATATTTCTAAAAATGATTTTCTTTTGCTCCAATTATTACATTCTACTTGCTCCTTTTTGGAAATATATTTGCATTCACACACTGACTTGGAATTTAGTATGGACAAATTATACATATAAAACTGAATCTAGATAAAATTAATATGGACATTGACTATCCATATCCAGTATATGAATAAATTTAATTAGAGCAAACAATATATTTTTCTGACGTTAAAGGTTGTTGTTTTAGTTTTTAGATATTAAATATATCATTTATATCTTATAAGAATTATCAAATTTTTGTCTATTTTAAAAGTTATTTAATAATCTATCTGTTAGATTTTTGGCGACTAAAAGGAAAGATAGAAAAATAGGAGATAAGAAATTAGAGCCAGACCTACAACAGGCAAGGAATATATCTTCCTTTATTCAAAGAAGATACTGTGAGAGGTACAGTCTGTCAGCAGGAACCAAGCATCTGCAACTAGACAAAGGAAAAGGGGGTTGGGGGTGGGGTGTGTTATACCAGGGTTGTGAGACACAGCTGCATTTTGTGGGGAGTTGAATTAGTGCCCCGGTTTGGTGTCCTTGAGGGTCTCTTTTCTCAGACAGGTGGGTGAGTCATCTATAGCACTAAAGGAGATGGTGGGCTCCACAAGCAGTCTCTTTCTCAGTCCAGTGACCAATTGATAAGGCTTGAGCAAGGCCAGGCTGCCAATTTAGGGCCAATTAGACATGTTAAGGGATTTATGGCTTTCCGTAATGAGGCTGTGGCTCTTCTGCAATGCACACATTCTATAACTATCAACTTTGTTCAATTGTAATGTCTGTAAGAATGCAGAATCTACAGTGATGTGTTCCTAGCTGTTTGATTATTTTCTCTCATGATCAGTCATGCACTAGTGCAGAACTCAGTGGAAATAACTGCAGTTCATGTTTCTCAAACTGCCCAGTTGCTCACAACAAGCATTCCAGAGTGGTATAAATTACTTCATGACTTCAGGTTAAAGTTTGTGGTAAGTGTTCCAATTATGAACTCACCTCTATCAAATGTGGAGCATTTCAGGTTCCTTGTAGTACATTCTTTTATCCATAATGTTTGGGTTCACCAAATGTATGACATTACATTTTACATATGACACTCCCTCATTATCTTCCTGACGACCCACACATAGATCTCAGTGGTGGTGCTGTCCTTATTCCTGATATTATTTGGTATTTTCCTTCACTTTGCCATCAATCCAGTTGAAGGCTTCTTTATAGAACTGTACTTTTCAACTGCTAGTTTCCAGAAGCTTTTATCAGTCATATTGTGTTATTCTCACCTGTATTATTTATTACTTTCTATTTGATTTAATTTGACATTTTCCTAGAATTTATAGTTGAAGGTTAGTTTACTCATTTTAACCATTCTCATTTTAAAAATTATTTTTAATACTTTATTATTTTTATTTTATGTGTACAAGTGTATTTCCTGTATGTCTGCAGGTGCACTAATGCCATGCAGTGCTCACAGGGACAGAAGAGAGCATGGGTCCTTTGAAATTGGAGTTATGGACAGTTAACTGCCATGTGAGTGTTGGTAATTGAGCCCAGGTCCTCTGCAACAGTTGGCAGTGCTCTTAACCACTGAACCATCTCTCCAGCCCCCTATTTATGTATTTTTATTTTTTGCATACAAGTGGTATACCTGAACATATATGTAAATGCACCATGTGTGTGCAAGGCCCACAGGCCAGAACAGTATATCAGATCCCTTACACTGAAACTGGAGTTACAATTAGTGGCCATGTGGTTGCTGGGAACTGAGCCCTTGTCCACAGCAAGAGCAACCAGTGCTCTTAACAGCAGAGTCATCTCTCTCTACCACATTCTCATTGTTAAATAAATACTATACTTGCTTCATATAAGCATTGCTTGAGTTATATTTTGCAAATTTTTACTATTATTTAAATTTTTCTAAAATTCCATTGTAGTAATTCCAGAGCTGTTTGGAGAAATGTTTAACTTCATAATGATTTTGTAATGCTTGAGATGTGTTAAGATTATTGATTTACAGTGAAGTTTGATTTCATAAACAATGCATTTCTCTGCCTTCTAATCCTTTCCACTTGGTAAGAATATACTTCTGCTACAGAATATTGTTTGTCAATATCCCAGTTTCAGACTTGAAAAAAACGTGCACTCATAAATTTTTAAATGTGGCGGTCTATTGATACCCTAGTCACTTAATACTGTTTTAAAATGTTTTATTTATTATTTTCATTTTATGTGTATTAGTGTATTTCCTACATGTATGTAAGTGCTCCCATGTGGTGCAATGTCCACTGAGGTCAGAAGAGTGTGTTACATCCCCTGGTACTGGAGTTACAGGTAGTCGTTACCCTTCATGTGGGTGCTAGAACTCAAACCCAGGTCCTCTGCAAGAGCAGCCATTGCTCTTAACTGCTGAACCATCTCTGAGATCTACTTAATACTATTTTTAAATTCTTCTCTGTCCTCAGTGATGTTCTGTGCACTTGTTCTATAAAGTGTCAGGAAGAATATTCAACTATTATTGTGAACTTGATAGTATCTTTTACTATTATATCCTTATTCAGATATTTTGAAGTTTTGTTTTAAAATGCAAATATATTTAAATATATTTGCTACTTGTTTATTTTATTATAAGGAAATATGCTTCTTTTTTCATAGAAAAATTTCCCTATATGTCTGTTACTCTTCGTTGAGCAAGGCCAATTGGGTTGATACAAGTAGATCCTCTTATTTGTAGAGGATTAGTGTTTACATGCAGAAATTTCCCTACTGTTTTCTACTTTTCAGTTCTTCATTTTAAACTATGTTGGGTCTTTTGTGTATGGTTTGAGTTGTTGTTGTTGTTGTTGTTGTTGTTGTTATTTTGAGACAGGATCTCATATATCTCAAGCTGGCCTTAGAATTGCTCTGTAAGCAGAGGATAACTTTGAACTTCTGATCCTCTTGCCTCTACCTTTCTAGGGCTAGGATTACAGACACATGTCACCACAGCTAGTTTATTAAGTTCCAGGAATTGAACCAAGGACTTCATGCATGTTAGGCAAGCACATTCTACAAATTGAACAATATCCTCACATTTTCACTTGTATTTTAACTTACATTCAACCCGATTGGCCCTCTTTCTTCATTCTTTGAATATATACATATGTATTGTTGAATTGATTTCCCTTAATCTGAAATACTTTCAATACCTAAAAATTTAAGTACATATCTTTTGTAAGCAATATACTCATCTATTGGCAAATATTCCAATACCATACACAATAGAAAGTTACTTTAAAAAGACAACCTTACATACCAACCATTACAAGTCCAAATAACTTTAATATGTTTGATACACAGAGCACAACAGTTATATATGCTTAAATTCACTTATATGTGCCTCATTTGATAGACATCTTACTTACTTTCTTCCTACTTTCTTAGTTAATGGTGACATGACCATGCTGTGAACTGTTCTTTGCACAAATGACTACAGGCTTCTCAAAGCAGACAAGTGGACATGTATTTGGAGAACCAATGTAACGGGACATCTTCAAGTCCATTGTTCATTGCCAAATTAATTACACCCTTGGGGTCATGAGACTAGAGATCAGCAATCAAATTTGCAGCAATATATTGGCAGAATTTCCACAAATTTTAAAGAACCAAAATTTATGAAACTTAAAAGACACAGGAGAGAACACAGGAAAACGTTTAATCAGTACAAACTGTTTTTGAGGGGGTCCAGGTGATAGTTCTGAAACAAAATTTTTGAGATCGATATTACAAGTTTCAACAACAATAGAAAACATATCTAAAGAAAAAAGAAAATAAAGGAAAAAATTATTAAAACAAGACCAGAATGAATATATGCCTAGTATATGTAAGGCCCTGGGTTTGATCCTCAGTGCAAAAAAAAGGGCTCATCAGATAGAGATAATTGACTGGAAAGAAATAATTAAATGAAAACCAATGGTAATTTTTGGAGTTGAAAAACATACAAAGTGAAAAATTAACTAGAATAATTAATAACAGAATTGGAAATGGGATAAGAAACCTGAAATAGATTCTTCAGTATAAATAAATAGAATAAAGAAAAATAAAAATGAGAGAAGCCTTAGAAAAATGTGACATCATTGAACACAGCTATAAATATAGTGGTAAACAGTATGGAGACCTATTGTGGAGACCTGAGTTCACTTCCCAGCACTCACACTGGACAGTATACAACTGTCTATAATTCCAGCTCCAGCTGATCTGATGCCTCTGGTCTCCATAGGCACCCCTACACATACCCAAACAGAGATACACACCCATACACATGAAAAAGAATAAAAAAAGTAATCCTTAGAAAAAAGAAATGTAAAATGATCATATGGATAATGCATGCCCATAGATCAGGAAACCTTGATGAGATAACACATTTGCAGAAATTCATAGACTACTTTAAATTGCTCAAGAAGAAATTGAGGTCCTACAAGAACCTAAATTTAGTCAAGATATTCTTAAATTTATTTCCCCCAAATGAACCATACCATATAGCTTCACAAAGGAACTACAGAATACTTTTTTAAACGTCTAATCCTTAAGACAATTTTTTCAAAGAGAGGGAGAAAGAAGAAGAAAGAAAATATTTCAGTTTATTCTGAGGCCCATATAACCTCATATCAAACTAGAGAAAGATACCACAATAAAAATTAATTATTGCTCTTCACATCACCTTTGCATTTCTTGGCAGCACAGCCACCAGCTTCCTAGGGCCAACTTCTTTCCTGGGTAAGTTCAGCCACATGTCCACTGTGCCTTGACTCCCCCAGCCTCATTCACTGTCCCAGATCCCCCATCCCAACTCTCCTCCTAGAGTGGGCATTGGCCCATTTCTTCTGTTTGAACCCCAGACCTCTGTACTGCCCTCTTGGCCCAGACTCCCAAATGATGCCTGACCCTTTGCACTTAGACCAACCCAGTTACTAGGTCTAGTTTCCTGGTATCCTTGGGCTCTGTTCCCTCCCCTACCTTGCCTTTGCTCCATGCCTGTGAAAGGACCTGGTACCTGACTAGCCCAGCCCCCACTTTCCAAGGCCAACATCTTTCCTTGAGGGATCCAAACCTTAGGAGAAAGCCTGAGAGCATCTGATCCTCATACAACTTGGGCCTCTGTGGGAACTCCTGAGCAGCAGGACAAAGCCATCTGGCTGTTCCAATATAAAATCAAGGGAGAGAACCTGACACCTAGACCAACCAGCTTTTCATGCCCAACAAGTAAAGCACAAAGGCATATAAAGTTTACAGAAAGAAACAGACCTAAACTCAACAAAGGAAGGCTTGAGTCTCACACAAGAATCAGAAACTATGAAAGAAATCTACATGTTAAAGTCACAGCAAAAAATAATAACATGAAAAACCCAAATAATATATCTCCATCAAGCACCAACAGTCCTGTAGAGGAATACAATGAGAACCCCCTAGATATAACACAGGACATGGAATTCAAAAGAATAATTATAAACATGATAAAATAATTCAGTGAATTTAAAGAACACACAACAAAGAAATCAAAGAACTGAAAGAAGATAGGGACAAACATCGGAATGAATTCAGAAGAGTGAGAAATATTGAATGAAGAAGGAAGTGAAACACTCAATATGCCAATTAGAAATGACATGAGGAAAGCCTCACCATTAGGATGAATGAAATGGAAAACAGAATATCAAGACTGGAAGACAAAGTGGACAAATGAGACCACTCACACAAAGATTATGAAAAATTAAAAAAAAAACCAAGAATGGAATATGCAGTAATTGTGTGAAACCACGAAAAGAAAAAAACTTGTGCATCATAGGCATAGAGGAAGGAGAAGAATCTCGGGATAATGGTATGGACCAGATCTTCAACGGGATTGTAGAAGAAAATTTCCCCAAATTAAAGAAAGACATGCCCATACAAATACAAGAAGCAAATAGAACACCAAATAGGACCAGAAAAGAAACCCTCCACAGCACATCATAGTAAAAACACTGAACATACAGAACAAAGAGAGAATACTAAAAGCAGCAAAAGAAAAACAATAAGTCGCATATTAAGGAAAACCCATTAGGATCACAGCTGACTTTTCAATGTAAACTATGAAAGCCAGAAGAGCCCAGACCAAAGTATTCCCAGCTAAATAACCACACATGCCAACGCAGATTACTTTACCGAGCCAAAATGTTTATTATAGTTGAAGGAGAAAGAAAAATTTTCCATGACATAAATAGGCTGAAAGAATTCATGTCCACAAAACCAGCCTTTCAGAGAGTTCTTAAAGCAATACAAAGAATTGAAGAAAGGAACACCTATACCCAAGGGGTTACAGAAAGAAACTTAATGAAGGTATAATTAGAAATGCATAGCTACACCAAGAATGCAAACAGAAATCAAAACGACAGAAATCAACACACATTTTTGTTAATAACTTTAAATGTCAATGGACTAAACTCCCCAGTAAAAGACACAGACTAGTTGAATGGATTAAAAAACAAAACTGATCCTTTTGTTGTCTGCAAGAAACCTAGCTAACTTTAAAGGACAGGCACTACCCTAAGGTGAAAGGCTGGGAAAACATTTCAAGCAAATGTACTAAAAAAAAGTAGGAGTTGCAATTATAATATATAACAAAATAGACTTCAATGTGAAACTAATCAGAAGATGTAAAGAGGGCCAGTTTATTCTGATCAAAGGAAAAATTGACCAAGAAGATATTACAGTCATGAACATATATTCACCAAACTCTGGTGCACCCAACTTCATAAAAACAGTATTACATGACTTTAAGACCCAGATTAACCCCAACTCATTCATATTAGGGGAATACAATATCCCATTGTCTCCATTAGATAGGTCAACAGGACAGAGACTCAACAGAGAAACATCTGAATTAAACAATGCCATACATCAAATGGGCCTAACACACACCTACCAAATAATCCATCCAAGCACCAAAGAATATCCTTTCTATTCAGCACCCCATGGACCTTTCTCCAAAATCAACCACATACTGGGGCAGGAAATAAGCCTCAACAAATGCAAAAACATTGAAATAATTCCATGTATTCTACGAGACCACAATGTAATAAAGCTTAAAATCAACAGCAGAAGAAACCCTAAAAACTACATGAACACAAGGAGATTAAACAACACATTCCTGAATGATGAATGGATCAAAGGAGAAATTAAGAAAGAAATAAAAGTATTCCTGTAACTAAATGAAAAGGACAATACAACACAGCAAAACCTCTGGAACATGTTGAAAGCAGTCCTTAAGAGGGAAGTTTACAGCTCTTAGTGCCTAGATTAAAAAATCAGAAAGAGCACATGTAAACCACTTGACAGTACAACTCAAGACTGTGGAAAGGCAACAACAAATTAAACCCAAGCCCAGCAGTCAAGAAGAAATAACAAAAATCAGAGAAGAAATTAATGAAATAGAAACAAAGTAAACAATACAAAGAATCAATAAATCCAAGAGCTGATTCTTTGAATAGATAAAAAAAAATTGACAAACCCATAGCCCAGTTAAGCAAAGGAAAGAAAGAGTACCTCCAAATCAACAAAATAAGAGATGAAAGGGGAAACATCACAACGGACATGAACAAGATCCAGAACATTATAAGGGAATACTTTAAAAACCTATAGGCTATTAAATTCGAAAAACTAAAAGAAATGGACAGATATCTAAAAGCATGGGAACAACTAAAAGTAAACCAAGAAGAGATCATGATACAGCTTAAACAGACCCATAAAACATAAGGAAATTGAAATAGCAATACAAAACCTCTTGACTAAAAACAGCCCAGGATCAGATGGGTTTACAGCAGAATTCTATTAGACATTTAAAGATATATTCAATATTACTTAATTTAGTCAAAAAGAAAGAAACGGAGGGAGAACCTCCAAATTCCCTCTATGAAGCCAGCATCACCCTAATACCAAAACCAGGTAAAGATACAACCAAAAAACAAAACTATAGACCTATATCCTTAATGAACATAGATGCAAAAATTCTCAACAAAATATTTGCAAACCATGTACAGACACACATCAAAAAGATCATCCACCATGATCAAGTCGGCTTTATTCCAGAGATGCAGGGATGGTTCAATATATGTAAGTTAATAAACATCATAAGTCTTACCAACGGACTCAAAGACAAGAACGACTTGGTCATCTCAATATATGCAAAGGTCTTTGACAAAATTCAACATGCATTTATGTTCAAAGTCCTAGAGGGAATTGGACTGGAAGGAACATACCTAAACATAATTATGGCCATATACAACAAACCCACTACCAACACCATTCTAAATGGAGAAAAACTGAAAGCATTCCTATTTAAATTAGTAAACAGTCAAAGCTGTCCACTATTTCCACTCCTTTTTAACACAGTGGTCGAAACTCTTGCAAGAGCAATAAGACAAGAGAAGGAAATTAAAGGAGTCATAATTGTAAAAGAAGAGATCAAATTATCCCTTTTTGCAGGCAATATGACATTATATATAAGAGATGCCAAAAATTCCACCAGAAAACTCCTAGAAATAATTAGCACTTTCAGTAAAGTTGCAGATTACAAAATTAATCTACAAAAGTCTGTAGCCATTCTATATACCAATAACAAGCAAACAGAGAAAGAGTACATGGAAACATTCCCTTTCAGAATAGCCTGAAAACAAATCTTAGAAAAAACCTGACAAAAGATATTACAGATCTCTACAATGAAAATTTGAAATCTTTATAGGAAGAGATTGAGGAAGACACCAGAAGATAGAAGGACCTCCCATGCTCATGGAATGGAATAATTGATATTGTGAAAATCACCATCCTACCAAAAGCCATTTATAGGTTCAATTCAATGCCAATCAAAATCCCCAAGACATTCTTCACAGAATTGGAAAAAATTCCTCAGATAGAAACACAAAAGACCTTGGATAGCCAAAGCAACCCTGAGCACTAAGAGCAATGCCGGGGGATTACTATACCAGATTTTAAACTTTATTACAGAGCTATAGTCATAAAAACGACATGATACTGGCACAAAAATAGACCCATAGATCAATGGAACAAATTTGAAGGTGGAAATATGAGTGTATGCATTTCAGCCTCCTGATAATTCACAAACGGTTCAAGAACATTTACCGGACAAAAGACAGCATGTTCAGCAAATGGTGCTGGCAAAACTGGATCTCCACCTGTAGAAGAATGAAACTAAACCCCTATCTTTCATACTGCTCAAAAGTCAACTCCAAATGGATCAAAGACCTAAATGTGAAGCCTGAAACCCTGAAACTGTTAGAAGAAAACTTTGGCAATAACCTACAAGATATAGGTGTAGGAAAGGATTTTTCTAAACCAGAGCTCTATTGCTTAGGAAACAAAGTCAAGAATCAACAAATGGGACCTCATTAAACTTAAAAGCTTCTATACATCAAAAAGCAACCAAAGAAGTGAAGAGAAAACCTTCAGAGTGTAATGCTAGAAAATCTTCACCAGCAACACATCTGACAGAGTTTTAACATCCAGAATATATAACAAACTCAAAAAACAAAGAATCAAGAAAGGAAGTAACCCAATTAAAAGATGGTGTAAGGAGCTGAACAGAGAGTTCTCAAAAGAAGAAATAAGATGGCTAAGAAGCAGCTTAAAAGGTGTTCAATATCATTAGAAATTAGGGAAATGCAAATTAAAACCACTTTAAGATTTCATCTTACCCCAGTCAGACTGGCTAAGATGAAGAGAATAAATGATACCAAATGTTGGAAAGGATGTGGAGAAAGGGGAACACTCATCCACTGCTGGTGGGACTGCAAACTTTTTCAACCCCTATGGAAAGCAGTGTGGGGAACTCTTAAAAACCTATAAAGGAACCTATAAATGAACGACTTGACCCAGTTATACCACTCCTTGGCATATTCCCAAGGTAACCATCCTATTGCAGAGATACTTGTACATCCATTTTTGTTGCTGCTCTTTTCATAATACCTAAGATATGGAAACATCCTAAACGTCCCTCAACTGATAAGTGGATAATGAAAATATGGTTCATTTATATAATGGAGTTCTATTCAGCAGTAAAGAAAGATGAAATCATGAAACGTTCAAGTAAATGGATGGAACTAGAAACTGTTATACTAAGTGAAGCAAAACAGACTCAGAAAACCAAACGACATATGTTCTCCCTCATGTAATGAATCCTAGCACCAAAGTAGGAAAAATGAAATAAAAGATATTTATGTTATGAAGAAAGAGTAACACTATCTATTTTCACATGATATGATATTGGATATACAAAATCCTAAATAAATTACTAACAAAATGTTATTTGAAAAATATAACTTCAATAAGATTGCAGAACACAAGAGCAAAATATCAAATCAATTGTATTTCATTCAGTAGCAATTTTCAACGTAAAATACAATGGCAAAATGAGGCAAGACTTATTCACAAACAATATAAATATTGTTGAATTCAACATAAATAAATTGAAAGATACTTATATGAGACCAACTAAATATTTAACTTTTCTCAATGTATACATTTTATTGAATTTTTGGGCATTTCATATAATACATTTTAATCATATTTGTCATAAGAAGACACCCTTCCCCATCTACAACATCTTATAGAACCCCCCCACCAGATTTTGTGTATTCTATCATATGTTAAGGACTTTTGAGTGAAGTTTGTGTGCGTAGATGTCCCTTGTGAGTTCATCAACTGGAGTATAGTCAGCCTATCTAGTGTAACTCCCTTCACGAAGATCAACTCTCCCTCACTTAGCAGCAATCAGCTGCCAGTAGCTCTTTCATTAAAGTTTGGGCCTCCTGCCCATTTCCCCAGTTCTATGCAGGGTTTAAATCTGATTGAATTTACGTGGGTCTTGTGCATGCTGACACCATTGCCATAATATCATATGAGCAAGTTTCCAGAAACCTGCAAAACTCTCTTTCCTTATGATCATGCACCAATCCTGGCTCTCAGAATCTTTCTGTGCCCTCTTCTGCAATGGTCCCTGGGACATGGGTGGGTGAGGTTTAACATAGAAGTCCTACCCAGGGTACATACTTCAGTCTCACATTCTCTACAGTTGGGCCATGTTCTGGCTTTCTGTGTACATCACCATCTGTTGCACGAGGAAACTTTGCTGATGAGAGTTCAGAGAGGCACTAATATTCTCTCTAACCCCTGTTTTGTGATGTTAATGGGCCTCAGCTATAGAGGTTCCATTGTATATGTGTCATTTAAGGCTGGTCATCTCACAGACATTTATTTTCTGTGTGTGACCAGTTGTGAAACTCTGTAATCATCTCCATCTATTGAAAAAAAAAGTTTTGATAAGTGGCAAATAGAATACTTGTCTGTAAATATAAGGATTCCTATTAGCATCCAGTAAGAAGTTGTATTTGTCTAAGTATGTGACAGAGGTAGGGTTTTCTCTGGGATCTATAACCTCTCTAGCCATGTGCATTTGGCTCTGTTTACAGTGCCACCCACAAGTCCCTCCCATTTAGTGAACTTTACCCTCAAGATAAAAGCGCCATTGCTACACTGTTATAGTTTGTTATACCAGTCACTATTGTGGTTCTTAGGATTTAAATCTG
This sequence comes from Nannospalax galili, assembly GCF_000622305.1. Lineage (NCBI taxonomy): Eukaryota > Metazoa > Chordata > Mammalia > Rodentia > Spalacidae > Nannospalax > Nannospalax galili. The sequence continues at coordinate 3,467,831 of NW_008335287.1, read as the reverse complement.
GGGTTAGACCATTGACTGATTTTTCTCCCTTAGCAGCTTACATAATGTACTGTAGAATTAAAATAGCTACTCTTCATGGAGAAGGCTTCCAGTTCAGTTACAGCTCCTTTGCTCCAACACCTGTTTCCAAATATGTCCTGTCTTCAGCAATAGGGTCTTACCTTCAAGTTCTGGGAGGTAATCAAGGATGGTGGCAATAGCTTGTGTTATTTTCTTGAGTCTCTTTGACTACTATGACCAACAACATGAAGGGAGGTTTCTCCTGTCTGGCACTGTGTTTCTTATTACATAGCCTTCAGGGATACACATTCACTCATGTTCAAAAAATGTACACAAATTTTTCAGATGTCAGTGTTTGTCAAATTGATATACAAATATGTCTGTCTGAAAATCCTTACTGTCTTTCATATTTAAATTAACATGTTTCTTATATTCACATGGAAACACATGGAATATTTAATAGCAAAAGCAAGTTTATAAGGAAAAAGAAAAGTGAAAAATTCTTTCTGAATTCAAATTTTACTTTCGCAATTACAATGATCAAGATAGCATTTAACCATCATAACACTATAATCTGAGATCACTCAGGTGGAGTCCATGAACAAAGCCATAGCTTTATGTGTGTCAAATTGGTGACAAATTGCTAAAACAGTTCAGTGGGAAAAATAGTGCTAGACCATATTTTCAGTTCAATCTGTATTTTACCACATACATACCCTGAAATGTCTCAAAATGTTTTAAATTACAAATTAAAATTATAAATTTCTTAGAAGAAAGCAGAAATAATTATTTTATTAGAGTAGACTTAATTTTTTTTAGCTAAATGCCAAGATAAAAATCTGCTTTAAAGAACCATAACTGGGGGTGTTGGCACACGCCTTTAATCCCAGCAGTTGGGAGGCAGGGGCAGGCAGATCTCTATGAGATGGAGGCCAGCCTGGTTGCCATAGCAAGTTCCAGGTCAGCTGGAGCTACAGGGAGGCCCTGTTTGAAAAAGACAACAACAACAAAAAAGATAAATGGGACTTCATCAAAATTACTGTCGTTTGTTCTTTAAATAACAGAAATAAAATGAAAATGTATAATAATTTACATATGGACAGAAAACTTTTGCAAATGATAAATCATACTTTCTATGACACTTATTACAAGAACAGATAAATAACCCTTACAATACCAGAGTATAAGGCCTGTCCTCAGGAATCTTAAACACAGAAGGACTATGAGTTCAAGGCTAACCTGGCTACTACCTCCAATACACAATCCAAAAAGCAAATATAGAAATGTTGAACATCATTAACCTTAAGAATATTTTAGCTGCCAAAAAAAAAAAGACAGGTCATGTACTTGGAAATTTTTTGCATACATTTTTTTTGTCTTTTTTTTTTTTTTTTACAGAGCTGAGGACCGAACCCAGGGCCTTGTGCTTGCTAGGCAAGCGCTCTACAACTGAGCTAAATCCCCAACCCCAAACATTTTTGATAGAAACTTTTATCCAAAAAAAAAAAAAAAAAACAAAGACCCATTAAATGCAACAAAATGAAAACTAATAGTCTAATTAAAATTTGGGCAAAGGAAATATTTGAAGTACCCCACCACAGAAGACTAACAGTTTTCAAATAATCATACATAACAATGCACATCATTTGGTTAGAAAACTGAAAACTGAAAGAGCAACGAGAGTCCTCTGAAGGAGTGTTAGAATAGATGAAACTGGGGCTGGAGAGTTGGCTTAGATGTTAAGAGCATTAGCTGCTCTTGTAGTCAGGGGACTGGGGTTTGAATCCCAGCACCTACATTGTGGCTAACAACCATCCATAATTGCATTCCATGTATCTGATGCCCTCTTTTGACCACCAGGTGCATTGAACGACATGGGTGCCCTTACATCTGTGAAGGCAATACATTCATACACATAAAACAAAATAACAAAAATAAAATATTAAAAATAAAAGAATAGATAAATTCAAAAACACTGATGACAGAGAATACTGACAAGGGTATGGAGTGATAGAAATTCTCATTTATGGCAGGTGAAAATACAAAATAACACAACCTCTTTGGGATAAACTCCATTTCATGGTTTGTGATAAACTAATGTAGTCATACCATATGATTCCACAACCAAGATCCTAAAATTTATTCAAATAAACTGGAAAATTGTAGATATTAAATGTCTTCAAATATTTAGAAATATGTAAGATTTCCTTTAGAAGGTGACAATCAGACATAAACTGGCATATCCATACAATGGTATATTGATTAATAATTAAAGTAAAATGAACTATTAACCCTTATCAAAGGTCTGAGAGACTATAAGTGCATATTCCTGTATGAAACAAACTAGTGTGAAAAGAATACATACTACATTATTAAACAATTAGAGTAAAATAGAAATTTACTTAATGGAAATAGCATTCTCTGAAATACTTTAGTTTATATATTTGCACCTCTTCTTATAAGAAAAACACTTTTAAAACTTGATTATTTAATACATTTAAGGGTGGTTTCATGAAGACCTGAAGTTTGTATCATTTGATGCTTTAGACTTGCTCCTTGCAATCTTGTCTGGCATATTGCAAACATTAAATAAATATTTCTGTATTTCTGTGCTTATGTTTTTCAACATTGCTTGAAGCCTGACTAAATTTGCCTTTCCCAGCTTATGTTTCCTTTCTCTGGCTACCATATCACTGGTATATTTGTTCTAGTTTTGTTTCTCGCTTTCTGATTTGGAGTCATACACTAAAATAAAATCCTTTCCAAACTTTCATCTGCTAAAATGCTATCCCCTTGAATTTTAATTTCTCTCCTATGGTTTCTGTAGACAGAGCTTCCCATTTTGTTTTACTATTTCTAATTAAAAATTAACAAATTTAGCACCACACTTCAACACTAAACACATATTTGTTGCTGTTATATTATGTATGGAAAATAAAACATTTTAATAAAAAGCATTCTACTTCTTTTTAGTTTATTATTTTTGTTTTATGTGTCTGAGTGTATCGCCTGCGTGTTTTATCTACCATGAGGGTGCTGGGAATCGAATCTGGGTCCTCTTCAACAGCAGCTAGTGCTCTTAACCACTGAGCCATGCCTTATCTACATATCACATGATAATTAAAAGTGCCAGAATTGTGGAACTAACCTTATTGGATATTTAACAGCCATAGTTTGAGGCCTATACTAATATGGTCAGAGGGACTTAAAGGACACTTTTTGCCCCTTGCCCTCCAAGGTCGACTAACTTCCAAGGGACTATGGAACATCTCTCAAAATGTCCTGTAACTGTGGTGAGTCATCTGTCATCTTGTTCAGGAGACCATGGAGACCCCATGAGATGGACTTGAACCAGTGTCCAGTCTACAAAGAAGAGGGTCAACTCAGAGGAAACATCTCATTCATGCTTCCAAGTGAAGCTAGACATGGTCGAGCAGGACTTTGACTTATCTTCACATAGATGGAACTGGTAAAAGAAAGGAGCCAGGAGCTCCTCCTAAGCCCATGTGACCCCTGAGGAACAGAGTCTCAAATGACCTTAAGTGTAAAAATGAATTGATTTATTTGGGCCAACTTTACAGTCTTAAACACCCAAAAGGAAAGTATAACCAAAAATAAAGTCTTCAATATACTTCTTTAAGGACTAGACTTCCCAGACATTAGACTTAACTCTGTATAAAAAGTTATTTAGACAATTATTTCTCATTGATGACTTTGTTCCTAACCAGACAGTGTTGCTCAGATGTAAGACTTCAAGTCTTGGTCCCCAATATTGTAGTGCCCACCTGTAGTTAAGGGAGACAACCAGCTACTGTTCTAAAATGATAGATAAATTTGTTTTCTCCCCCTATCTAGAAGCCTTTGAGAGGAAACTGACTGATTCTAACTACTCCAACAGCTATCAAAATACCTGAAATCAAATCCTGAATCCATCATGAACATTTGAAAATTGCCCTGTCCTGACTTTTTTTCTAGTTCCCAGTCTAGAACTTGTAATGCTAATTACTCTTGCCTTTACCTCTCATTCACATCTCCTATTCATGATTCAAAGACTTTCTTTTCCTCCTTTAGATAAGACTTATGCAATTTGGGAGTCTTTTAAATAGACCCACTGAAGGGGTACTCCAATTGCCTCACCCTGCGTCCCTAATAAGCATGGAAGAAGCCAGAATAGTCTGAGTCCCGATTCCCTATTGGCAATTTAGGTAACCTCTTCAGAGGTTGATGTGATAAGACTAAGAGGTAGGAATTGGCTAGGCTTTTAGGGTAAAAAAACTCCAAAGCAAAGTAGCCAGTTTCTTCACTAAAACTCACAATGTCCTTGGGCCTCTTAGCAACATACTAATTCCAAATGTTGAAAATATTTGGGAGATTTTATCTAATCCTTAAAAGATTTTAAGGAGGGGGAATGTTAGAGTAGCCAAAAGCCCCCATAAAAATAAATCAATGAAGAAGAAAGAGTACATGAAGCTATCAGAAAAAAAGTGATGGGGAGCTATGGGATGAGTTGGAGGGGAGGGAGTGGGCATGGATTTGATAAAAGCACCTTATATACATGTATGAAATTCTCAGTAAATTATTTATTTTTAAAAAATCAAAAAGAAAGAAAATAATGCTGAGCTGGCTGTAGATGGAAGACTAGAGCATAAGAACCCACAAATGAAATATCTATATCACCCTCCAGGACTCAAGGAACTTTGCAGAAGAGGTAGAAAAAAGATTGTAAGAGCCAGAGGTCATGGCAGAAAAGATTTTAAGAGCAGAAAAAAAATTGAACCCACCAGGGAACTGAGACCCTCCTTAACACGTAATTATTGGATGTGTTGGATGACTTCTATGATTTCCTTTTTTCATCAGTGCATATTTTTATTAAACTTTTGTGCATTTCATATAATACATATTAATGATATGGAAACTGACTCCCTTATCTGTAATCCCCTTTTGCCCCCCAGTGGGTTTCATGCACTCTGTCATATATGTCAAGAGCTATCTAGTCAAGTTTGTGTGCCCGGATGTCCCTTAGTTTAAGTTTATCCAGTGGTGTCCAGACTATCTAAAGTAAATCCCCCAAAGAATATCAACTCTCCCTCACCAAGAAGTAATCAGTTGACAACAGTTTCTTGGCTAATATTGGGGACTCCTGACCATTTCTCCCACTCTGTGTTGGGTTTTTGTCTGAGGCTGCTTGGGTCTTATGTATGCTGTAAAGATTGCTTCAAGTTCATATGAAAAAGTTTCCAGTGGCCTGAAATTCTCTGTTTCTTTATGTTCATGACCAACCCTGCCTCTTACAATCTATCTGCAGCGGTCCCTGAACTGTGGGTGGATGAGGATTAATGTAGGAGTCCTATCCAGTGACACACACTCTGCAATCTCTTGTTCTCTAAAACTTAGCCAGTTGTGGCCTTCTGTGTGCATTGTACTCTGTTGTATGAGGAAGCTTTGCTGGTGAGAGTTGAGGGATGTATTAGCATTCTCTCCACACCTTTTCTGCTATATTCCATGAGCCTTAGGTTGTACAGGTTCCATTGTAGGTGGGTCACTTAGGGCTGGGCATTTCTCAGACATATATTCTCTGTGTGTAATCAGTTATGGAACTCTGTAATAGCCTGCATCTGTTGCAAAAAAAAAGAAGTTTCTTTCATTAGTGGTGTACAGTATATTTGTCTGTAAATATAAGGATACATATTTAGCATACAGTAAGAAATTTCATTTATCTACGGATAGACGGAGATAGGGTTTTCTCTAGGAAATATGACCTCCCCAGCTATGTGTATTTGTCTGTGTTTACAGTGTCATCCATGTGTTCCTTCCCATTAAGAGGGCTTTAAGTCCAATTAGATAGCTCTTGATTACCCCCTAGATAGTAGTGCCACTACTGCATCAATCGAGATGGTTTTCTGTGCCAGTCATGACTATTAGACTTTAGACATGGGCTGGGCCATTGATTCATTTTCTCCCTTAGCAGCTTACATAGTATCTTTTAAACTATGAGAGTTAGTCTTGGAAGATAATGCTTTCAGGTCAGTTCCAGCTCCAATGCGCCAAGACTTGTGTCGAAAGTATGTTTTGTCTTCAGCAGTAGGGTCTTACCTTCAAGTCCTGGGAGGTAATCAAGGGCTGTGACAATAGCCTGTATTATTTTGGAAGTCTCTTAGTTTACTCTGACCAACAACTCAAAGGGAGATTTCTCCTGTCTGGCACTGTGTTCCTTTACATATAGCCTTCATGTATATGCATACACTAATGTTCAGCTATTGTACATGTATTTTTCAGGAGGTTTTTGAGTTAATACATTTCCCTCTGGCTTTTTATGCCACCTAAGCTTTATTTATCGATCCTCTCCCTATCCAGTCTTCCTCCTCCCTCCTCAATTTAACTGCTCCCATTTTCCCCTTGATAATACCTGTATCCTAGTATCCCCCCTCTTGTGAGTTCCTTTGTCCTCCTTACCCCCAGTGTTCTTCCTGTCTTTCCCTCCTCCCCAGTTGAATATCCCCATTTTCCCTATCTCCTCCTTGGAAACATCTACTTCCTGATAGCCTCTTCTTTTGGGGGCTCCCTCCCTCAATGAGACTAGTGGGGAAAGATTGGATAAAACAAAGTATGTGTGAAAATTCCATAAAGAAATCCGTTGCATTGTGTGCTAATAAAATACTAATTTCTGTATCTAAGAAAGTCAACAAATTTCAAGTCAGCTAAATGAAGAGATCAAAAATAAATAATAAATAAATAAATAAATAGCATTCTGTACTAAAAGTAAATATTGGGTTCTATAAAACTAGAGAAGAAATACATAAACCATTTCCTGGGCTAGGAAGATTGCTCAGTGGGTAAAGGCACTTGTTGGCAAGACTAATAACTTGAGTTTGGTCCCCAGAACCGAAATGGTAGAAGACACTGACTCTGGCAAGTTGTCCTCTGACCTGCACACATGTGTCCTGGGACACATACAAACACACACATAGATAAATAAAAATGTAAAAAATTATACATATATATATTTGCCTCAAAATTGTAGTTCTTTACATGTCACAGAAATTAAGAAAGCACTATTTTGATTGATCCAACTTCTGTTTAACTTTGTAATGTAAGAATATTTTTCCTACATTTAACGTTGTAATGTAGGAATATTTTTCTCATCTTGGTATAAGTGATATTATTTTATTTAAATTATTATTATATGAAAGCAAAACACACAAAAAAGGGCAAATGCTGCAATGAGTCTGGTGAACGTATTCACAGCTTCAAGGACTGCGTGTTAATGCCAGTCTCGTTCATTTTTACCCATTCTGCTCACTACATCCCTCTACTGGGTCAGTGTGAAGACAGTTTCAGATATTATATCGTTTGTTTGTAGATAAGATAGTGTGTATCTCTAAACAAAGGGGCAATTTTAAAATAACATAACCGAAGAATCAGCAAGGCCACCAAAGCCAGACCACTTGAGTTCAATCCCTAGGACTCAAATGGTAGAGAGAACTGACTCTCATGGGTTGTCCTCTGACCTCACACACATGTCATGGCATGTACACACACATATACACAAAAACAAATAATAAATAAATGCAATAAAGTATTTTTAAACATAACTATATCATCACACTTATAAAGGAAAACTGACTTCTTGGTGTCAAAATCTATTCAGCTTTCAAGTTACTCTAGTTGCCTTATTTTTGCAGTATTTTAAAACATTTTATTTATTATTTTTATTTTATGTGTATGAGTGTCTTGCCTGCATGTATGTCAGTGAACCTGTGTCATGCAATGCCCCAGAGGTCAGAAGAGGCCTTCAGATTCCCCTGGAACTGGAGTTAAGGATGGTTTGTAGCCACCATGTGAGTTCTGGGAATTGAACCTGGGTCCTCTGCAAGAGCAGTCAGTGCTCTCAACCACTGAGCCATCTCTCCAGCCCCATTTTTGCAGTATTTTAATCTGAATCAGAATCCAGAATCCATGCCATGCATTATATATGCACCTGATAGATACATTTCCCTGTCAGAGTTTTTATTGAACATGTTGCATTTCTAGAGTTTGAAATCTCTTTTCACTGTAAAGCTTCTGTCTTTGCCTATGCTTAGGAACATATGTTCTCTATGAAGAATTGAAATATCAGAGTGTATCTCTTCAAGAAGTCTTTCTGCTTCATTGGTTTGCAGATGAGAGCTTGAACTAGGCAGGCAGAACTTGTGCTTATCAATCACTCTCTCAGACATAGAGGCTGTCATCCAGACTGTATTCATCCAGAGTACATAGTAGTTCCTGAAGAACCACTGAGAGACTCTCATGCCACAGGCATTCTTGAACTGCATATATTGTTAAACATCGTTAGCTGTCATTCCATAGGAATTCATAGTATTTAAATGAGCATATTTATTCAATTTCTGCGGTTACAAGCTTACCTTTTTTTTCTTTACAAGGAAAGAATGTCTTGCACAGTCTAGTATCAATGATTGGAAATAATTCTGGAAATATCAAGGATTTTCTCTTTAACAGATGATTAACAGATTATATGCCAAGTACATTTAATAATACTGGTATTTTGTACTTGGACATTGACAACATCATCAGTGTGCACTCACTTAAGGATTTCAGCAATATGATTTTGAATGGAAATTTGGAGTATTCATGTATATTTTGTTACTCAACAGTAACCTGTGCTATATAAGGTATATGTGAGTATTAAAGAGCTACATTGGATATATTTTTCAGGATAGGAAAGCATTTGAAAGCAAATTGTAATCCCTATTAGCTTGTGCCCTTGAAACATTTCTTAATATAACTTATTATACTTTCAAAAATTCAACTATTCTAATTTCATATTTAATGTTTTAGAAGACATGGGCACTAATTTAATCTTCAATGAATTCATCAAATGAGTAATGCCAAGTTGTAGTCTAAGGATGAGATTGAAAGCAGAAACCAAAACAAAAATCCTTGCCTTCATGAGGCTTGCCCAAAGAAGAAAGATTGACCATTTTTCAAACATATTCCAAGGATTATATGTGGGAATTATTTATCATATGACATGTTCATGCATTATAAAGAGTTGCAGGCATAACGAGGTAAGTGAGGAATATTCTTCCCAGTAGGATCATATGGGAAGCAAGTAGAACATGAGATGAATAAAGCAGTGTCGACAGTGAAATGCCACATGCCGCTCCTCAGTCAGGGCAACGTTGGATGGGCGTTAGAAGGTTCTTTGTTAGAAGGCAATGAAAACAAAGGAACTAGATAGAGCATGGAGAATATAGAGAAAGCAATTTTGCACCGTATTTTGATGGAAAATTCATGGACAAATAAATAAAATGAAGTTAGCTTTTAGTACGCCATAGATTGAAGTATGTGACAAGCTATTAAGAGTAACAACTTTAGATTGCTAAGTGTAGGAGTGGAAATGCACTTTAACAACTAGGAAAGTCAAAGCAGTAGATATATTGAAAAAAGTTTCAAGTTTACTAAACTGATTTAACTCGATGTAGCATTTGAACTAAATTAACGCTGGAAAGTTTCTTATATTTGTATATGATCTTATAACTGAAAGCTAATGAATATTAAGTTTCTTACTCCTGTGATTTTTTTTTCTTTTAAGAAATATCTTACAGCTTGGTATTGGAATACTTTTAAAAGTTCTTTGGTAAATTTTAGGTCTTATCACCTCATCTTGTTTCTCATAAAGGGTCAAGTTCTCGCTACACCAGAACCTTTGCATATGCTCTTCCATAGCTCTAAATGTCCTTTCCACCCCAGTGACTTAAAATCCTTCTTCTCTAGCTTAAAAAAAAAAATTAGGACCCAGATAACTCAGCTCTCCCACAGCCATGGGAATTCATTGTATCATTCAAAGCTCCATCAGTGTTTGCTGTCATTTGTGTTCCTGATAATGTCCATCCTGAGTGGGATGAGTTGGAATCTTAGAGTTGTTTTAATTTGTGTTTCCCTGATGGGTAAGGATATTGACCACTTTTTAAAAGTGTTTTCCATCCATTCATATGTTTTCTTTTGAAACTATTATGCTCAGTTTCATAGCCTACTTTTTTATTTGTGCTGTTTGTTTTCTTGATGTTTAGTTTAGAAAGTTCTTTTATAGTCTACACATTGATTCTCTGTCACATGTATAGCTGGCAAAGATTTTCTTCCTTTTCCAGTTGAGTTTTGTGAAGGATGAGAAGTAAAAATCTAGTTTCATTTATCTGCATGTTGAAATCCAAGTTTCTCAGCACCATTTGTTGAAGACGATCTCTTCTCCAATGTATACTTTTGCCATTTCCATCAAAACTCAAGTACCTGTGGTTGCATGAACTTTTTTTTTTTTTTTTTTTCTTTTTGGGAAAGGAACTCCCTGCAGCCCCAGCTGGCCTAGAACTCCCTATGTAGGCCAGGCTGGCTTTGAACTCACAGAGATCAGCCTGCCTCTGCCTCGTGAGTGCTGGGATTAAAGGCACATGCCACCATGCCTGGCGCAAACATATTTTGTTCCTCAATTCTGTAACATTCATTTCTGTGTCTTTTATTACTATGACTTTGAAGTATAATTTGAAATCAGATATGGTAACTCCTCCATCAGTGTCCCTTTTTTTCGGGATTGCTTTGGATATCCTTGGTCTTTTTTACCTCTTATAAAATTTCTTATGTGCTCTTAGTAGAAGTACAACTACTGAAGCTGCTTTTCAAATCAGTCTTGAGGTGTCTCGAGAATATTTAAGTATAACTGCCATATGACCCAACTATACCACTCCTGGACTTATACCCAAAGGACTTCATAGTCTACTACAAAGACACATGCACATCCATATTCATTGATGTCTTATTCATAACAGATAGGAAAGGAAGTCAACCTAGATGCTCACAAATAAAGGGTAAGAAAAAAATGCTGTGCATACATACAATGGAATATCCCTCAGCCTCAAACAAAGTAAAATTAAGAATTTTGTAGGTAAATGGATGGAGCTGGAGAAAATTATGTGAGGTCATCCAGTCCAAAGAGATAATTGCCATTTAACTCTTTCATTTGTGAGTCCTAGCCTCAAATTGTTTGCTTTGTGTATTTCATCTGGAGTACATGTGGAAAGCAGAGAACTAGAACTGGGCCATTGTGAAGATGTATGAATGGATGGGGTGTTAGAATACAGGGCAAGGAATATAATAGGGGGAATGCTGTGGGCAGAAAGGTTCAAGCAAAGTAGAGTAGCAAGGATGCAAAAACCAGGAGGCTGGAGGAGGATTTGTTTTTACTCAAAATTAAATGTGTATGAAAAAATCATATGGAAACCTATGTTCTTGCAATTCAAGTAAAAACTATAGTAAGAAGAGAATGTAGAGATCACAGTATAAAAAGAATGAGGGAGCCCTCTGGACAGTAACCATTTAAGCAGGGGATTTGGAGCAATTAGGTGTAGGAAAGTTAATCAAAATTTAAAATACATAAGGAAATCCTGGATGGGGACCTACTCTGAGGTTATTTGCCAAATGATTGTGATGTGAAACTGCCTTCTAAATATCTGTGTCTTTTGCCTGTAGGTTTGTGCTGCTCTCAATCGTGATCAGAGAAGCTTCTTATTGCTGTGAGTAGTGACTAATGTGGAGACTCTAACTGTTCAAAGGAAGTAAAAGTGGCGAGAGGGCAGCAAGCAACACCAACAGAATCTGGTATTAACATTGAATTCTGAAAGCAAAAGCTCTTTCTGTTCACTGCTTCGCAACCTATACTTTTCTAAAAACAGAATAAAAATGCTATGGTTTCTGTATGTAAATAGAAATCCCTCCAGACACCAATCAGAAAGTTTGCAGCTTGCTAAAACTCACCACTCAGAGTGTGATCTAGAGTAGACAATTCTCCAAGACATAAATAAAGTCATTTGAAAACACAACAGTAACGAAAAAGTGTAAAGGCAAAAATTAAAATAGTTACTCATAACTGGCATCGCATTCATAGTGGCATAAATAATTGAATTCCAAAGTTTTAGCTCCAGTGAGTGGTTTAATTGCTTGGCAGAATCAGTGATCTTCTATGATTAGGTCTGGGCTTAGTTGGAAATAGTATTGAGTTACACTGTTGTTACAGACATATTATGAAGCAAATGAACTCAGGCAAAACACTGGGGAAACAAAGATAAATGTACATATACAAGCAACACCTTCCCAATCGGTCTGTGTGTATTTATGTGCATGTGTTGCTATTAATCTTTCTACCCAGACACATGGCCAGTTGGACTATCAGGAGAGTTCAAGTCACAAACTATAGAGTTTACTAAACTCAAAGGGCAAACAAAGGTGAAAATGACAATAAATGAGATATGAAACAAATACTATTGATCTTTCAAGGAAGGAAAATTTATAATCGGAGCCAGTCTTATCAGGACAATCATCAAACTATTAATATTTGCACATATGTTTCTGCTTAAACACAGAATTTCCCTTTTAGAGAAATATATTCCATTTTATGACTCTCACAAAAATTTTGACACTGTGGTATGATTATTATTTTTCTGATTTTATGAATGCTTAAAATGTAGTCAGTCATGGGCAGGGTTTGAAGACATATATGTGCACAGTAAATGAATAAAATCAGAAATAAGGGACATATGGTTAGTAACCTTCAAACTACTATAATAGAAATATTTCATGTAGTCATTTCAAGAAAATTCCAGAGTTAGATATTAAAATATCTTTTAGTTAGATTTCGTCACACTTAAAGGTATATCTCTATAGATAAATAGACTGTGTAAAAGAAAGTGTTTTAATTCCGTTTTCAAGCTATTAATATGAGATCTAAGGTAGCATGTTAATATAGAGGCAGAAGAGAGAAAATGTGATGAAAAGTAATCAGATGAAATGTACCTTCAGCCTTGAGCAAAAAGAGCTGGGCCAGATCACTTTTAATCCTAAGGAAGCTGTGCAGGCGGCTGTGAGTCCAGCCCAAACTACGCAGCAAGTCTCAGGCCAGACAAGGCTAACGAGTGAATGAGACTCTGTCTCAAAAACAAACAAACAACAAAAAGAACTGAGCAAGGGGAAATATGCTTTTATTCTACTAATAGTACAGCCATTAAGGAAGACTGTATGATGGTATCACAGAACAGTAAATAAAAATAGAACTAACGAAGTCAGATGTGGTGCTGTACAACTATAAACCTAGCACTTTAGAGGCTGAGAGAGGAGGAGAGCAAGTTTCAGGCCAGCCTGGACTAAAAAGTTAGGTCAAGGCCAGTCGGAAAGTTATAGTAAGATCAGCTTTTAAAAAAATAAAACTATGGCTTGACCCACATCTAGAAAATCCCACATCTAGATGGCCAAGGTTTAAGGAATAAGAGACTGTAGAATGTGTGTCTTTGGGTAGGACTCCTATATTGAACCTCACCCACCTATGGTTCAGGGAACGTTGTGGAAGATGGGGTAGAAAGATTTAAGAGCCAGGGATGGTTCATGAACATAGGGAAGCAGAGGCTTTCAGGCTACTGAAAACTTGTACATGTGAACTTGTGGTGATGGTGGCAATGCATCAAACACAGGTTTTATACTAACTCACAAGACAAGGTCCCAGAGGGGAGTGAGGGAAATGGGTGGTAAGCTGACCCTAGTCTGGGAACTGTTAGAGACTGATTACTATTGAGTGAGGGAGAGTAGGCCTTACTTATGCTCTCTAGATAGACTCAACTAGACTCCAGTGGACACTTACTAGCTTCCAGTGGATGAATTTGCACCAAAGGACATCTGGGTACAAATGCTTGAATGGATAAGACTTAAAATGTATGGTAGAATAAATAAGATCCAGTGGGGAGGAGGATAAGGGAGGGGGAAATTTGAATAAGAAATGTTGTATGAAATGTACAAAAGTTCAATAAAAAAATTTAAAAATATATACTAAGATCTGGTTTAAACAAAACAAAACTAAAAAAATAAAACTACAACTGGACCCAGAAATTCCACATCTAGGTTTACATCCAAAGGAAGAAGATATGAATGTTAAGGCACCTGATCTCTCACAGTTGTTATAGCACCATTAACCATAATCAAACCTAGAAAGCAACTTAAGTGTCCATCAACTGATGAATGGCTAAAGACATAGTGGTTACATGGAATATTATTCAGCCCTATAAATAAAGAAAATGCTGTTATTGGCTATAGTATAGGTATACCTTGAGAGAATCAAGACAAAGAAAAAAAGTTATGGTTTTATTGAAATATAAAATAAGAAATGAATAAATCAGATACAAACAGAGTAGAATGGTGTCTTCTACATGCTGGGACAGAGGTGAGTGGGGAGCTGTTGGTTTCAGAATGAAAATTTCTATTGAAAGAGAAGTACATTATGGGCATCAAGCGTTCAACATGGCGATTATAATTAACAAAGCTGGACTGTATACTTGAAATTTTGCTAAGACAGCAGAGTTTGAATGCTTCAGCACAAAACAAAACATAATGAAGACGGCCATTGGAAGTGAAGAGTTGGTATAGATTTTGACTATCTGATTGTGCTAATCACTTCCCACTGTATATAGGTACCAAACCATCCTATTATATACTAATAATATACAATTTTATTTGACTATTATATCTCCATGAAGCTGAATTTTTAAAATATCAATAAAACTAAGAAATATAAATACTAAAGCACTTACTTCAAAGAAGAAATTCATGTAAAAATCAATACACATTTAAAGGATATGATTACCAGAGCACGTGAGCAATCCATTACACTGAAGTACACATAAAGGGGAGGAAGAGCTCCAGTGAATCTCACTTCATTGAAACATAATGATATGGCTACGGTAACTAACAGCACAGAAGCTTTCCAGTTCTAGAGAAATAATGGAGCCACTCTCTGTGCCCTTGGCACTGCTGGCCTCTGTGAGTTACACAAGAGCCACACTTCTTACTCAGGAAACACCCAGCCTGGAAGCACAGGTCCTACTGTGGCTTCTGATCGTGAAGGCTTGCTTCCATGGCTGCTTTCTGTTAGATAGAATGCAGTCCAAGCTAAAGATGGCTGTGTACATCATCCATGTGTTTTCCCAAGAAATCACAATGGCAATAATATAAAATGTTCATGGAAGTTTAAAAGATTTTTAAAAGAAGCATTTTCATTTACAACAAAATTGTATAGTTTTCTCTCTTAAAAGAAGAAAAGAAGAATTAGTCATACAGAATATAATTTCTGGAATTTTAAAACTTTACTTGCTCATTTGTAGGTGAGGTGCAAGAGTGATTTTTTTCCTTCTTTTAAACTTCCCCGTTTTTCTTTTTGTATAAGAAGGCTGTATGGGAAAATGTACCTCCTCGTTAGTATAATCCAGTTAAATATTAGAACCCCAGGTTTTTAATGTATGAACAGGGCAAATAATTACACATGTGGTTTCTGCCTTTCTTTTAAAGTCTCTTTGGAATAGAAAAGGTAGAGGAAAGTCAATTTATGGTTATGATTGTCTATACATAGATGCAATTGACAGCACTACATATAGAATAAATTACAAAATTTACTGTGCAATTAGATTCAAAGTGCTCCTATACCAAAAACACATGGTGCTATGTACTAAGCATGTAATTATAAGATTGAGGTAAATTTACAATATTAAAATTTGAATAAAATTCCTTCACTGACATGATAAATTACAAAGTGCCACATAGCTAAGCATTTTAGAATGTGGATTTCAATGAGTACATCTGATGGTTTACATTTATGCTATATTTAGCTACTTCCTTTTCTTTTCTGTCTTACTAGTTTCCTTAAAATTTATTATGAAGAAATGAAACTTTTTTCCACAAATTATGAAGACTGTTCTCAGGATTGCTGTACAAGCTTTGGAGATAAACAGAGCTATGCTGTCTCAGTGACACAGAGCAGATGAAATTGCATAGTACTAAAATAACAGACAATGTGAAGTGAGTAAATGATTATGTTAGATGATATATTAGATTACTCATGTGCGGGGGACGTGGGGGTATGACTGTACAGACACAGGCATGTGCAGGCCAGAGGAGGATGTCAGGTCTCTTGCTCTATCACTCTCTACTTTATTTCCTTGAGACATGGTCTCTCAATGAGACTGGAGCTAGGCTGCTAAGCTGCAAACACCAGTTATCCTCCTGTCTTTGCACCACACACACAGGGCTGGGCTTGCAGGAGTACAGGGCCACGTCCAGCTTTTTACATGAGTTGGCGATTCAAACTCAGGTTCTTTTAAAATTATATTTATTTATTCATGTATTATTTTTATGTGTATTGCCTGAGTGTATTGCCTGCATGTGTATTAATGCACCCATGTTATTCAATGCCCACGGAGGTCATAAGAGGGTATCAGATTCTCCTGGAACTGGAATTACAGACAGGTGTTTGCTTCCATGTAGGTGCTGAGAATCGAACCTGGGTCCTCTGCAAGAGAGCCAGTGCTCTTAACCACTGAACCACCTCTCTAGCCCTTCAAACCCAGGTTCTTATGTTTGCCTACCAAGTGCTCTTACCTTCTGAGTCATGTTAGATAAAGCTTGAGAATGGAAACAAGCCCCTTAGATAACTTGAGAAATATATTTGTGATTTTTCTCAAATGGCATTAGCAGTAGACTTTGTTAAATACAAAACATGAATCCATTCTAGTAATTATTTATCCATTACAGTCATATATGAATGAGATATAAGCCCTGTGTCAGCTCTATCTGAAGACAGTGGAGCAATGATATACTTTGTCCTGATCAAGAGTCGCAATGTAAGACTTGTGCCCTGCCGAAGGGTGCTGGGCTGATAGGTGAATGTTGCAGAGCTGTCTGTGCTTCCAGGCTGACTGTTCCATGCATAAGAAGCATGACTCTTGTGCAACTCTCATAGAAGGTGCTGATGGGCTAGCATTGGTACTGCAGGAAGAGAAGATTTTTGCTGTTTGAGACATTTAATGCACCTAACCAACTGAACATTGTGATTCAGCCTACATGGTTTAGAGATACAAGCATTGAAAACAAACATTATCCTTCAGATAGGCAAGTCTATTTTGTGATAAAATATGGAAAGTCTCATGTAACTCATTTTATGTTGCATTGAAAGTAAGAAGCAGAATGGATGCATGGATATAGGGGATGTGGGTGTATGTGGTGTAGACATTAGTAGATGTGAAAGCAAGAGTCCAACGTTGCCCAAACTGAGGCAACATAATACACTGCAGAATATTGACTGTTTCTTCTGGGACTGTGTGCCTGTTCCGGATTGGCAGCAAGCTGTCCCTGCCCAGCACAGGGAGACGATGGTGCCCCATATCACTAGCTAGGGAAATCAAAGCACCAGCCATGGTTTCTACCAATTACATATTTCTGTTGCTCCATTGTAGAGTCAAAAACCTCAATCATATTTCAAATCATCATATGTTAGAGAACATCTGTATTTTGGGAGCTTAATGTATGCTTAGCATAACATAAATAATAAGTATTAAAGAAATGGATCCATTTCAATGACTTTACTCACACCTCGACTAATTTGTTTTAGCAATAATTTTCTTCTAATTCTATGTCAATATGTTAAAAGAATACTTTATAACAGAAATCTCAAATTCCCATTTATCTCTAATGGGAATGCAATGCATAGGGAATAGTCTTTGTATTCATTCACAGCTGGCAAATGCTTAGCTTTATAGATCATTAAAACTCCATTTTATAATTATATTATCTATATAACAGTGTTAGGAAAACCAACTTTTTAAATAAGCACCAGTTGAAATGGATCTATTCTTTTTCTTAATTTTATTCAGGAAAACTGGATATTTCACAAGAACATTTGGGGACAAAAAAGATAGCCATTGTTCTAAACCATTATTTTTTTAGAAATTCAAATGCAGTTAAAAAGCAATGACTATATCTACATGTATGTATAGATGGGTGTATATATTGTTCTAGTTTCTTTTCTCTTGCTTTGATAAAAACACTGATCAAAACCATCTTGGGGAGAAAAGGGTTCATTTTATCTTACCTCTCCTGGGACACAGTTCTTCACTGAAGGAGCCCAAGGTAGGAACTCATGGAAGGGACCTGGAGCCCAGACCATGGTGGATAGCTGCTTACTAACTTACTCACTCAGCCCATGTTCAACCTGCTTTCTTATACAATACAGCACCACCTTCCCAAGGGTGGCATCTCCCACAATGTGCTAGGCCCTCTCACATCACCCAATAACCATGAAAATGCCCCACAGACATGGCCACAGGTCAGTCCAATGAAGGAAATTCCCCAGCTGAGGATCCCTCTACCCAGGTGTGTCAAACACAAACACACACACACACACACACACACACACACACACCAGCTAATTTAAACTACAATGAATATTGTTTTAGACTATGAAATACTGAGGAGGTAAATGTGGGGAATACTTGTAATTGTGATCAAATACTGACCATGTATTCATTTCAGAAGGACACCACTCATCTTTCCCATGTTGCATAATTCTTGCTTCAGTTTTAAGTTTTACTATGTCATTACAGAATTATTTCAAAAAGTATTGAGAAAATAATATTTTGCTTTACATTCTAACTTAAAATATAATGTTATGTTATACATTTACTTTTACACTTCCAATAAGCACATGGTACAATATAAATTCAATTGTTACAGTTTAGGTAAAATTTTCACCTAACCCTAGTCATGGTCTCCACCTAGAGCTTCTGTTTGTGAAGGCTGTGGGATGTGGATCTTTAAGGTCCAGGGCTTAATCACTTGAGGTGGGTCTTGTGGGTTACTGCCATGCCCAGATCCAGAGTTGCAGTCAGAACTCTTTATGTTCCACCACTGCTGAAGATGTGATGAACTCAGTCACATTAGACATCTGTTATCACAATCATGAGCTTCTCCTGAAGCCACAGCTTTTGGCTATGATAGAGGGCATCTTAAACCATGATTCATAACAAACCTTTCTTCCCTTAGGTTGTTCTGTCAGATAGTCTGTCAGGGCAATTGTGCTGGATAGCTTTAGTGTCAACTTGACATACCTGGGTTGAGGGAGCCTGAATTGGGGAATTTCCTCCATTGGACTGGCCTCTGGCCATGTCTGTGGGGCATTTTCTTGATTGTTGAGTGATGTGGGAGGTCCCAGCCCACTGTGGGTAGTGACACCCCTGGGCAGGTGGGTCTGTGTTGGATAAGAGAGCAAGCTGAGCAGAGGCCAGGAGAGCAAGTCGGAAAGCAGCATTCCTCCAAGCCTATGCTCCAGCTCCTACTTCCAAGTTCCTGCCCTGAGTTCCTACCTTGGGCTCCTGATGAACTGCAACCTGGGAGATGTAAGCTGAATAAACCCTTTCCTCCCCAAGTTGGTATTTGTCAGAGTATTTTGTCACAGCAATGAAGGAAAAACTAGAACAGAAATTGGTACCGAGAGTGGGGTATTGCTGTGACAGACCTGACCTTGGTGTTTCTGGGAGGACTGTGGGCTGGAAAAGCCAATTGCATGCTCAGTTTGTTGCTGTGGAGCTTGGAACAGTTATGCTTAAAGAGTTGTAGATGATGGTGGCCTGGCTTGTGAAGCTTCAAAGAGAAGCAGAGACTAGCAGGGCTGTTCATGTGAGATTTTGGATTGAGAATCTCTGTGGGTTCTGGTCGGCTGGGGCTGAAGAATCAGCTGTGATTAAGAAGAGACCAGAACCTGAAGTAAAACCTTTGCTTTACTGGGACAAGTGATGCTGGTTAGCTGGGGTTGAGAAATCAGCTTTAAGTAACAAGAGACCTATATCACTGTGGCAAAATCTTCTGGGAGGTATTTCCTCAGGGTCAGCACACAGAAGCTATGGTCCAGTGGGGGAAGCAGGACTTGGTAATGTGTAAGAGTCCCCTACATAGTTCTGCTGTTGAAAGCGGGAAGTGGTCACAGAGAGCAGCTGAAGCTTGGCACTCTGAGAGGCCAGGAAAAGCCATAGGTGAAAGTGCAGCTTCAGTTGCAGTGAAGACCCCAGGATTGAAGGGGTCATGGAGAAAATCTGAGGCTTTGCACCTGGAGAGGCAAGAAGAAGCCATTGGTGAAGGTGTAGCCTGTTTCAGTAGAGAACCCAGCTTTTTGGAGATGTCAGGACCGTGGGACGACCACCAAGGACCGCAGTAGGTATGGAATGGAGCTGGCCTGGGTCTGCAAGACAAGCTGAGGTTCCTCCCACATGCCAGGGTATGTGGACATTGGATACCGCTGTGAACAAAGTGTGTAAAAAGCTGTCTGTGTGGCCCACAGGAGCACACAAGGTATCCTCCTCCTGTGGAGCTGCCAGAACCCTTTGGAGGCCAGAAGATCATGAGTGAATCCCAGAAGTCCAGTCTTAAGCTACTGTGCTGGACTTTGGTTTTGCTGAGGTGTGCTCGATTCTTCCCTTTGAAATAAGAGAGTACTTGTTCTGGAATTTACAGAAGCATACAGTTAAGAGACTATTAAAAGAGACTGTGGACTTTAAAGTTTTTGGATTTT
>NW_008335287.1:3444539-3445716 GCF_000622305.1 Nannospalax galili | reverse complement strand
CTTTAGCATAAAGCAAATATGGAATTAATGATAATGCTGTTTGGTACATTTAAAACAATCAAAACTATTTTAAAATTTAATTCATGAAACAGAGGAATGAAAAAAAAGCATTTCACACCTTTTTTCCACAGGTTTATTCAGATTATGGAAGGAAATTAGATGAGTCAGTTTATTCTTTGAAGAAATACTCAGTGGTTCCTCCCACATGCCAGGGTATGTGGACATTGGATACCGCTGTGAACATAGTGTGTAAAAAGCTGTCTGTGTGGCCCACAGGAGCACACAAGGTATCCTCCTCCTGAGAGTCTTCAGGAAGGCTATTGCACACAGACAGAGGGAAGGAGGCAGAACCCTGAGGTGGGGACAGAAAGGCAGGTTTTGTTTGCAGGTTGCTACTTTTGTTATGTTTTTTTCTCTGCACCATGAATATAGCCCAAGTCACTGAAATAAAGGCTGGAGAGAAACAGGTAGTAACTCTCCTGGGCTTCCTACAAATAAATAAATAACCTGTAGATAAGTCATGCTCTATCTAACAAAATGTCAAAGAATCAGATTAATCAGATCATCAGAAAAGGAGGGCATTTTTGACACAGAATTAATGGTCCTGGAGCTGAGGCTCGTTCTTCTGTAACCGTTAAAGAAGCAATGTTAACAAGGGGTCAATTGTGCTGGATAGCTTTAGTGTCCACTTGACACACCTGGGCTGAGGGAGCCTCAATTGGAGAATTGTCTCCTTTGGACTGGCCTGTGGCCATGCCTGAGGGGCATCTTCTTGATTGTTGAGTAATGTGGGAGGGCCCAGCCCACTGTGGGTGGTGCCACCCCTGGGCAGGTGGGTCTATGTTGGATAAGAGAGCAAGCTGAGCAGGGGCCAGGAGAGCAAGCTAGTAAGCAGCATTCCTCCATGGCCTGTGCTCCCAGGTTCCTGCCCTGAATTCCTACCTTGGGTTCCCTGATGAATTACGACCTGGGAGATGTAAGCTGAATAAACCCTTTCCTCACCAAGTTGGTATTGATCAGAGTATTTTGTCACAGCAATGAAGAACAAACTAGAACAGCAATGAAGAAATCAGTGCACCAAATCTCCTCCAAAATTTTGAAATTATTTTAAGTACAGTTCCAAAATTATATCTTAGATTTCTTCTTCTGCCTCCATGAGTTTGGTACTGTGAAGTTA
>NW_008335287.1:3440982-3442686 GCF_000622305.1 Nannospalax galili | reverse complement strand
GCATTTTTGACACAGAATTAATGGTCCTGGAGCTGAGGCTCGTTCTTCTGCAACCGTTAAAGAAGCAATGTTATTTGAAAAAGATAAACAGATGAGGAATGAAAAGGTTATGTCTGGGGCTGGAAAGATGTCTCAGTGGTTAAGAGTACTAGCTGCTCTTGAGGACGATCCAGGTTCAGTTACCAGTACCCACATGGCAGCTAACAACCATCTATAACTCCAGTTTCAAGGGATCTGATGCCTTATTCTGGCCTCTGTGGGCACTGTATAATGGGTGCACTTACATAGATACAGGCAAAACCACTCATTCACATAAAATAAACATAAATAAATAACTAAATAATTTTATAGCCCACATGCAACATCATCAGGTAAAGTGTACCTTTCATGGTGGCGTGGAGATGTTCTGTGTCTTCTAAGAGTACCTGACATTTAATATGAGTCAGTAATACATATTTGTCCAACAATAATGCAACTGATACTTAGTTTTAACAGTCTAGCACACCTTATTTTTCCTCTTCTTTATTTTATTATTTATTATTGATTCAAGAATTTCATACAATAGATTTTGATCATATTCAGACCCCTCCCCCTCTGCAACCCTATCTCACTTCTATCATTCTAACTGAAAATCTCCCAGGACATATTTGAACTTATGTCACTGACTGGATTCTTTAAAAGTAGCTTGATGAGAGCACTTGTACAAATTTGATAGGTAATTCTATGACTGAAGGGCCACAAAATCATCATGTAAAAATATCATCAAATATATATTTTTGAAATAAAAAGTATTGCAGATGCTATCTCCTCATGAAACTGAGCATGTGGCTATTGAAGGCAGCTGGAAAGTAACTTGGATCTGCACAGGGAGAAAGCACCAATACACACAGTAAGTCACACAGGAGATACACATAGATATATTAAATTATCCCAAGGAATGATAGAGATTTCAAGATTTATGTATCAGTTGGATATATAATAGTATGTTAAAGAATCTGTGACCAATTGTGGAAGCTGTCAGTTAGGCTAGGTGAAGGTGTCCTTATAAGTGGTTAACCATGACCCTGGATATTTCTGTGAGGGTTTCAAATGAGCCTCACATTCAAATTGGTAACTGGAAAAGAAAAATGCCTTCTGTAGTGTGAATGGGCCTCTTCTCATTCTGTAAAACAACAGAATGATCTTCCCAGAACAAAAGAAATTCTTCCAGGCTGAAAAACCTGTAAACTTGAATTGCAGCATCAGAATATCCCTGTGTCTTAGATTAGCAGATTTTAGGCCTCACCTGGAGCATGAGGTGTTCTTGGATCTCTAGCCTTCAGGACCACTGTGCTGATTTGGACTTGAAATCCTGCACAATCACATGAGCCAATGCTTTGAAAATAAATCTCTTTATGGGTTTTGATGTTGGAGAGTAGTAGACAAATTAGACAGCAATTATGAAGACCTTATGTTAAATCTTCAGCACTCTCTTCTACCCAAAAGTTAAAATAATATTTTTTGTCTATGTACATACATATGTGTATATATTATGACTTAGAATATGACATATATCAAGAGATTTGGAGAATTCTGTAACATAGTGGCATCACAATATTGTAGTCTTGGGCTGTACAGCCATCTCAGTGGTTAAGAGCACTGGTTGCTCATGCAGAGGATCCAGGTTTGGTTCCCAACACCCACATGGCAGCTAACAACCATCTG
>NW_008335287.1:3437317-3439245 GCF_000622305.1 Nannospalax galili | reverse complement strand
ATCTCCTCATGAAACTGAGCATGTGGCTATTGAAGGCAGCTGGAAAGTAACTTGGATCTGCACAGGGAGAAAGCACCAATACACACAGTAAGTCACGGGATGAGAATTCCTTCTTCCCTCTTCTTTTGAAGAATGGATTTTTTTTTATCTCCATGGAAGCACTTCACTGAGGTCATAGGCTGCGTGACCAGTCTGCTTTTCCTTAGAAGAAATGGTGAGAAAGAGGGTTCATGACCTCCAGGGTAAGCAATGATCACTCACATCTCCATCCTCAATGACTGCTATAGGAAACCTATTAAATGATGTTTCATGTTTCATAGCAATTATGAAGACCTTATGTTAAATCTTCAGCACTCTCTTCTACCCAAAAGTTAAAATAATATTTTTTGTCTATGTACATACATATGTGTATATATTATGACTTAGAATATGACATATATCAAGAGATTTGGAGAATTCTGTAACATAGTGGCATCACAATATTGTAGTCTTGGGCTGTACAGCCATCTCAGTGGTTAAGAGCACTGGTTGCTCATGCAGAGGATCCAGGTTTGGTTCCCAACACCCACATGGCAGCTAACAACCATCTGTAACTCCAGTTCCAGGGTATCCAGTGCCTTCTTCTGGCCTCTGTGGGCATTGTACAACATGGGTACACTTACATACAAAAGGCAATACACTCACACATGTAAAATAAAAAAATAAAGTATCTTAAAATTTTTACAATATTGTGGTATACTCTATTGTTTAAAATCAACAACAAAAAATTTCTTCAAGGTTCTAATTCAAATTTCTTATAAAGCTTTATAGCTTATGTGTAAAAATTAGGAGTGGCATTAATGTCAAGTGTTATTACAGACTATCTATGAACTATGTGGAACTAACTTGGCCTGAACAACCAAAATCACTAAAAGTGACTCAGGCTTTTAGACACTAATCACACTGCATTTCTGGTTCTTACTTGTTCCATTTCACACCTTTTTTCCTCAGGTTTATTCAGATTATGGAAGGAAATTAGATGAGTCAGTTTATTCTTTGAAGAAATACTCAGTGGTTCCTCCCACATGCCAGGGTATGTGGACATTGGATACCGCTGTGAACAAAATGTGTAAAAAGCTGTCTGTGTGGCCCACAGGAGCACACGAGGTATCCTCCTCCCGAGAGTCTTCAGGAAGGCTATTGCACACAGACAGAGGGAAGGAGGCAGAACCCTGAGGTGGGGACAGAAAGTCAGGTTTTGTTTGCAGGTTGCTACTTTTGTTATGTTTTTTTCTCTGCACCGTGAATATAGCCCAAGTCACTGAAATAAAGGCTGGAGAGAAACAGGTAGTAACTCTCCTGGGCTTCCTACAAATAAATAAATAACCTGTAGATAAGTCATGCTCTATCTAACAAAATGTCAAAGAATCAGATTAATCAGATCATCAGAAAAGGAGGGCATTTTTGACACAGAATTAATGGTCCTGGAGCTGAGGCTCGTTCTTCTGTAACCGTTAAAGAAGCAATGTTATTTGAAAAAGATAAACAGATGAGGAATGAAAAGGTTATGTCTGGGGCTGGAAAGATGTCTCAGTGGTTAAGAGTACTAGCTGCTCTTGAGGACGATCCAGGTTCAGTTACCAGTACCCACATGGCAGCTAACAACCATCCGCTAACTCCAGTTCCAGGGGATCTGATGCCTTCTTCTGACCTCCAGGGGCATTGTGCAACGTGGGTGCACTTACATCCATCCAGGCAATACAGTCATACACATAAAATAAAAGAAAGAGTTTGGTGTTACTGGGCATGATGATTGAGGTCCCCCCAAGGATGGAAATGGGGGTCACAAGGTTGGGGTGAGCCTAGGTGATAGTGTGTTCTGCCCTGAAGCTACAAGGAGAGAGAGGGAGGGAAGGGGGGGGAGAGAAGAGAGAGACTATAAGTGGGTG
>NW_008335287.1:3419814-3437094 GCF_000622305.1 Nannospalax galili | reverse complement strand
ATCTCCTCATGAAACTGAGCATGTGGCTATTGAAGGCAGCTGGAAAGTAACTTGGATCTGCACAGGGAGAAAGCACCAATACACACAGTAAGTCACGGGATGAGAATTCCTTCTTCCCTCTTCTTTTGAAGAATGGATTTTTTTTTATCTCCATGGAAGCACTTCACTGAGGTCATAGGCTGCGTGACCAGTCTGCTTTTCCTTAGAAGAAATGGTGAGAAAGAGGGTTCATGACCTCCAGGGTAAGCAATGATCACTCACATCTCCATCCTCAATGACTGCTACAGGAAACCTATTAAATGATGTTTCATGTTTCATCAGAATGCTGGAGATTTATATAACACATACCCTGAAAGAAGAAAGAAAGAAGGAAAGAAAGAAAGAAAGAAAGAAAGAAAGAAAGAAAGAAAGAAAGAAAGAAAGAAAGAAAGAGAAAAAGAACGAGAGAAAAGTCTTGCTTTGAGACTTTGCCCTGGGAAATTTAAGACTCCAAACGTCCCAATTCCACTCCACCACTCCAGGACTACTAGATTTGAATCTAGGGCACTAGGAATCAAGTATCAATATTATTATTTTTAATTCTGAGGATCGGCATCATAAGTAATATTTGTGAGCTTATTAGAAATATAGATCAGATTTACTCAACTGTCGTGATTCAAATATGTGTTTTCCCTTGAATTCCCAGGTAACAGTGAAATAGAGATCATGGAGCACTGAAAGGTATGGATTTCTGACCTGCACAGTGTTTTCATAAATGCCACCTCTTTGGCACGGAAATAGAAAAGAGATTTTTATCATTCCCAAGATTTGCTGTTGTCAGGTCATAAGTAGAATTTTTTCTTACAAAGTAAAAAGATATCAGTTCTGTGAATTGCTTTGAAACCTCTTTTATTCAATTAAAAAGTAAACTGTTGATGCCCTTTCTTTTCGAGGATTTGACTGAGATTGAGAAACATACATTGGGAAGATGAAAATAGAAGCTTCTCAAGCAATGATTGAGAGATAACAAAGCACTGCATCTTGTTGCATTCCTCAATCGAGAACCACCTCACGACTGGGGTTCCGGAGGCCACAGAGTGAACACAAGTACCAGCTTGCCTCATGAGTACCAGCCGTCCACCTTCTCATACATACGTTACTGTCTTGATACTTTTAAAAGTATTTCATTTTCCTCAAAAAGAGCTTGCTGCTTCATCTTCCAAAAATGTTCGTACTTTATGTCTTTGAGGCTTGAGAATTGTGTGAAATAGGATGTGACGTATAATTTTTATATAAGATTCCTAAAAAGCATCTTTCTTCAGAGACAAAAAGCTTTCGTTTTCCTCACAGAGAAAAATAAATGAAGGTCATAGCCTCCATCTTAACAAAAGTGGCTCTGCTTCTAGACTGAACCCAGCACTCAGTGGTCAAGCTTACCAGACTCGGGCATCTCATTGTGCATCATTTCGCTTTGTTAATTTCTTCCTTCCTTTCTTTTTAAGATTATGTCATCTGTAAAACAATTTGTATGCATCATTATGTTGGCAATTGCTTACTTTAAATCAGTTTAAGAGTCCACAAAAATAAATTCCAGTCTCCTCTTTCACATTTATTTTGTGTTAATAATTTCCAGCGTAATTATAGATTTATTCTTAATGTTAATAACTACTTTGAAGGTAAAATTTTAGGAAGTTAGGACTCAACCTTTAGTGAAATTTTTATTGTTATTTTACCATATGTGAAAGTACTGTTCCTGGATTTTTCTTTTGACATCTAGGAAAAAATGCATTATCTTACACAATTTTCTTAAAAGATAAAAGCAAAGCAGTCATTTGGATGCCTGCCATAAATCCCCAAAAGAAGAGAGACGTAGAACAAATAATTCATTTTGCACCTTAAAGAACCTTTAGTGAAATTTTTATTGTTATTTTACCATATGTGAAAGTACTGTTCCTGGATTTTTCTTTTGACATCTAGGAAAAAATGCATTATCTTACACAATTTTCTTAAAAGATAAAAGCAAAGCAGTCATTTGGATGCCTGCCATAAATCCCCAAAAGAAGAGAGACGTAGAACAAATAATTCATTTTGCACCTTAAAGAGCTCAGTTAATGCATTATCTTACACCATTTTCTTAAAAGATAAAAGCAAAGCAGTCATTTGGATGCCTACCATAAATCCCCAAAAGAAGAGAGATGTAGAGAACAAATAATTCATTTTGCACCTTAAAGGACTCAATTAATTCTGTTTTTTGGTTTCAAATTGCAAACTTTTATACCAGTTGAGACTGTCCACCAAGTTAAATGAAATCATTGTTAATTTCATAGGAATTACCACAAAGAGAAGCCTACTTCTATTTTCTCATTACAAAAGAAGTAAATAATTGAAGCTTTTAGCATTTTAAATAGTCTAGGGGATGGAGAGATGGCTCAGTGGTTAAGAACACTGGTTGTTCTTGCAGAAGACCCAGGTTTGAATCCCAGCATTCACATGGCAGCTGACAGCTGTCTGTAATGCCAGTTCAAGGGGACCCGATGGCCTCTTCTGACCTCGCAGGCACTGAACGACAGGGGTGCACTTAGCTACATGCAGGCAATATACACATACACATAAAATAAAAATAATAAAATATTTTTTAAAAATTTAATAAATGGTCTATCGACACAAGAGCAATGAATAAAATTAACAGCCTGGATTAAGTTCTGTTGGTCAAACTCATTCTTGTCATTCTTTCATAAAACTGAATAAGTTTTAAAAACATTATGTTTAAGGATTTAAATAACTGTGTTTGTTGAATATTTCTGTGTCATTGGAACATATTTTACCCCCCGCTTTTACCCGGTGGAATAGAAACTGAATGCACTTCTTTGAACTTGAAGAGTCACCATAGATGACAAGGTAATAATTATAAACAAGACAAATGTTGGTTGTGTAATAAGCAAGCACCTGGCTGCACTTTGGTGTTGACCGTCAACATAGGAACTTAGAAAAGTGTACCATTAATCCATCTGGAGATTATTTACCACCCATCAAGTATAGTTACTCTAATAAATATGTTTTGGAGTTCTCTAAAAGTTTTGGGAAAGGCTATGTTATAATCCCTTTAAAGCTTTATGGTCTTCATATTAAAAGAAATAAAGTTTAAAAGTTCTATTTCTTAAAAATAAAGCAGGTAATTGTGATTCTGTGTAAAGAAGTCCATTGTTTACAATACCCAACATAATGTATTATTTGTAGGGAGATCCAAATATTTGTTGACTACTGTGCTTTAGCTAAACTTTAATTTTCTTAACAACCACATGCAGCCAACTATTTAAAATAGAATTTGAGATAATAAGGAGAGGGGTCAGTTTATGCAACTAGAAAGTCTGAGTCATTGACAGTCCTGAATGCATTCTAATTTCTCACACTGCCTTTCATATTCAACAGACCCATAATCAGATTATAAAAGACAAGAAATTGGAAGTAAGGCTCTGAAATATCATCAGCCAAGATTTTAGCACAGTAGAAAGAGCTGAATGGCATCTCCAAGTCCCACCAAGAACAATGTGGGCTTTAAACTGTGTGCTGCAAAGTTATGCATTTCAACCTGTATGACCTAGGATGCTACAGACGACTTGGTTGTAAATATAACAAGGAGTTTTCCATTAAAAGGAAAGCTCTCATTTGAGGCATCTGTTGATTGCTACAGTGTAAATATTCCCAGTATAGCTGATTTCAAGCTATAATTAAGGTCACTGAATCCAGAATTGGAAAGAAATATGCAAATTGTCTCACAAATCCATATGAACCTGCTCTACCACAACACTGGATTCTATTGAGTGAGATGGGCAGGACTGCCTCTAAGGTTCCAGTGCTTAATTGACTAAATAAATAAAATATTTCCAATACCAATGTATGTTCAACTTTCAATAAAGCCCTAACTATATCTTGGATGAGTGTCGTTCTCACTCGAAATAATGTATTTTGTCAAAAATTCTCCACTTAAATTTTATTTTTTTCCTATTGTAAGTATTGTATTTTTGTTGTTATTGTTGTTGTTGATTTTCTGAGACTGTATCAGTGTGTAACCCATCCGGCCTGAAATTCTCTATGTAAACCATCCCAGGCTGGTCTTGAACACACAGCAATTCACCTGTCTCTGCCTCCTGAATGTTGTGGTCAAAGCTGTGTGCCATGCTTGGCCTGTTTGTGTGTGCTATATTTTGAAAAGACAGTTTTAAAATATAAAAATAAGATTCAAGTTAAAATTTAGACTTAGGATTTGTGTTATCTGAGGGTTACTGGCATCGTGATTCTTTATAATACTTAAAGAAAATCTCTATCTATCTGATTTATTTAAAGTTTTCTGTCAGTTTCGAAAAGAAAGTTAAAACATCAGAAAACCAGAAATGCAACAATAGAGCAATGTGTTCAGGAAACTTTGTACAATATCAAATTACTTAAGCCTGAAACCCAGAAATCCATAAAAACAGAGAGTAATTTGGGACGGATGCAAGAACTTAGATCCTCTTTCTGTTTGCTGATTGCTGATGTCTCTAATGAGTATTCCAATTCCTTAATAAGACAGGACAGGTGGCTAAACAAACACTTCAGAAAACCGTTATTGTAATCAGTTATGTATGTGTCAATAGGTCACTACATCTGTAAGTACTATAGAATTCACACCATTTTTTGTTTTCTATTCAATGCCTGCTAATTAGCTCATAAAAGAATTCTTTGCAAGTGCTGCTAATTTAAAATCACCTAGAGTGAAAATAGCAAGCATTACTTAGGTGGTAATAAACAGGCTTCAGATACGCTATGGATATTTAATAGATTTTAAGCTAGTAACATTCCTGTAGTTTAGCAGACAGTGGTTAAATGGGACTGAAAGTTAATACTTTATTTATGTTATATGTGATTACATTTTATCCCTGTTGTGCTTAGTGAAATATTCTGTATCCACCCTGTGTTTGAAATCCAAACTTAAGTCTATCACCCCACCAATCCCCATCCCTTAGTTCATTTCTATGAGTATAGATCTAGATCTATACTCTATAGATCTATACTCTATCTAGATCTATACTCTATAGAGTATGGATCTAAGCTAGTAACAGACCTGGTTAGCTATGGAGCGCTCAAAGCTTGTCTGTTCTATAAGGAGGGGAAAGGTAATCCATTGAAATTTTCCTAATAAACCACATTCTATATTTTAATATAAAATAGAATTGACACTGATATATCCCCTTTAATGTAAGTTATTTCACAATTTTGAGGACCCTCACAATTTTTAAAGCAATAAAATATAGCTCATCTATAGTTTCTCTGCAATTAGAAACATATACGATGATTCTTTTTTGTGTGATTATAAAGACATGACATCAATGACTAACTGATAAAATATTTTTCTAAGCAACAACCAATGAAGTGTACATAACACTACTTGTTTTGTTTTCTACAAAGAGGTTTATCCAGATAGTAGACTACATCAGAAACCATGTTTATCATTTGTGTTTTAATGCAAAATAAAATAGAAGCCATGTAGTAAATAAACACTACTTCCTAAACTAAAAGAGAGAAAATAACCAAGCATTAGCAATATTGGATTTAATTATTACAGAAAAGGTTAGACCTGCCATATTCCATAATTTTAATATATTCTGTATACTGACATCATTCACAAAATTATGTGATTAAATAATGAGCATTTTCATTCTAATAACAATGGAAGTTGTCTAGAACTAATAAAATATATAATTTCTGCTAATGAAAACATGAATGAAAAATATCTCCTCACTCAGAATCACAGAGAAGGACACAAGCTGAGTACTTAGTACAAAGTAGATCTGATGGGAAGAAGTGCTTGTCGCTCAGTTTTCTAATTTTTCCACATTTGAAACACTGAAAGATTCCACTTTTCCACTTTTTTGTATTTGGACCAAGTATAAAAATACGACACAAATAATGAAATTTGCATGAATTAAGTTTAATATATCTCATATTTGTGTAACAGGATATAATACAGCTGGAGTTAGCTAAAGAATACCAATTGTTTGCCAGTTGTTTTAAAGCAGAGAAAATGCTATATCTGTTCCAGAAATAAAATGAAATGGCATGATGAGTCCTGGAGTTATTTTCCGATAGACACAAATAATGACAGCTTCTCATCTTAAAGACTCGCTATACTATAAAAAAATAAACCAAGCAAATTAAGCATGCTGTATTGCCCAATTTTCCCCAGTTACACACTGGGTTCCATAACGACTGGTATTTCTCTCTTATTTGATTGGGTGTCTCCAACATCTAGAAAACTTGTGAATAAATTAACACTTCAGTAAATATTCTGGTAATCAAGTGAATAAATCCACACAGAAGTAATTAAGTCTAGGAATTCGGAGTTGGCGCATTGTGTAAGGTACTTGCTCCATAAGCACGGTGACCTGTGTTTGGATCCTTCACAGAAACATACAGTCTCTTGCCTATAATATCAGCACTGGTGGTGGCTACTCAGGGCTCACTAGCTGTTAGTCTAGCTAAAGCATTGAACGCTAGACTCAGTGACACACTTTATCTCAAAATTTGTACAGAATAAAATAGGAACTATATGGTAAATAAAATAAATATTACCTCCTAATCTCAAAATAGAAAAATTAGCTAAGTATTAGCAATATTGGTTTTAATCATTAAAGAAAGGAAGGGAGACCATATGTTATACCATAATTTATACCATACTCTTTATTCTTACACAGCGTTAACATAAAAATAAGATGGACAGCAGAGAGGAAGACACCCAAAGTCAAACTACAAACTCAAACCCATGGATGAGAACACCCCTCCACACACATACTTCCATCCTCCCCATACACACCAAAAGAAAACAAAACCCATAATTATGAAAGAGATAAAACAGAGTGTGCCTGCTTTTATTTTGTACCCAAGAAAGCAGCAGAATTAAGTAGCCTCCTCATCACATTATCAGTAAGTGTTTAAGTTAAATCTGAAAATCAGGGCTGCCTTCCCTCAAAGCTAACCAATTGTCCATATCTATGAGAATATATAAGACACATTATATATACTGTGTGTGCTTTGAATTATTATATATACTGTGTGTGATTTAAATCCCAGTGCATTCATATACCATGTACTTGAGTTTTGCATAGAATTTTCTGTAGCTACTTGAATTCTGCATAGAATTTTCTATGTGAAGAATAAATCAGGAAAATTCCTACCAAATTCTCATCTGAAATAAATAGTGCTTGATTCACATGTTTTAAAATGGAAAAAGTAGGTGGCACAATCTAGAATTCTTTTCATTGATGTTTGACAGAAGATAAACTTCCCTTTAAATTGCAATTGACAAATTTACCATAGAATAGAATACCAAGAATAGAAAATAAGAGAAATTCAGAGACAGTAGAAAAAAGGTGTTCCCTGATGTACTGCAGGAGAGTCTGGTCTGTAGTTCTCTGCTTTACTGACACAAACATGTCCCATTTCATTAGGCAGACTGGGAATGAAATCACATCTACTTGATCTCACCGTGTCTTTATTGGGAAAATTAGGAAAGACCAATATTCCTTATCCTCTTCCTTCAGTGAGTGCATATAGCCTGAGTTACAGTTCTGCTGTGTTCAGGTAAGGAAGGACTGGTTACAGCCAAAAGAGCCTCAAATGTTATTTTCAGCTTGGGCTACCTAGGAGAGAACTGTTGTCCACAGTGCTCTCCAGTGTGTTTTAGGTTATTGTAATGGCCCCTCCTAGTCCAACATCCACTCTGTCTCTCAGGTGCCTAACACTTTGAATCAGAGCTGGAAGAAGTCCAAGCAACTTGCTGAGATATGGCCTTTGTTGTGCTACTTGAGCTTGTCACTAGGGACACGCTCTTTTTCACTCTCACTAGGTCAGACATTGGCAGACTGTCCCAAACACCTGTGTGCCTGACACTGATGGAAAGTAATCCATTTTTCTGCATTGCTTTTAGTTCATGCTTCTCAATGGCTGAGTACCCAAGCACAAAGTCTATACCACTCTGATCCCATCATATATGTAGCCTTCTCAGTCCTCTGCCAGAATGCAGTTAGCCACTCCATTTACTCACCACTCTTTTTTTGACAAAGCTAATTCTAATGTTCATCATTGATACTAATTAAATGGCAATAGTTCTATGAATTTTTCTGAGGCTAAGTGTGATTATGTTATTTTCAATAATTCTGATACATACAAAGCTGATCTGTGGAGATTGTGAGTAGTCTTTCCAAAAAAGAAGGGACATGCACTCTTTTGGATTTGTTCTTCACCGTAGTGGAGTAGGGAATTGAAGGATGCCATTCAAAGGGCCACCCAAAGCCATTCAATGAAATCCATATGTTAAGAAAACTATGATCAAAACAAATTGAATACAATTCTTTCTAAATTTTTTGTTGAATTTTGGTTTATTTCATATGAAACATCTTAACCATTTTTATGTTCCTGTCTTTGTTCTCCCTCCCCCATTCTCACCTCCCCATGTCCCTTCTACCACATTTCATGTGTTCTGTCATTTGAGTTCTATTGAGTCAAGTTATTGTATCCAGACGTCCCTCAGTGAAAGTTCATCCACCAGGGTCTATTCAGCCTATCTAGAGTCTCTCCTTTACGAACATTAGCAAGAGCTAATACTTCCTCACACAGGAGTATTCAGCTGCTAATAGTTCTTCACTAAGATTGGGACCCGCTGCCCCTTTCCACTAGGTTTTTGTATGATGGAGTTTGCCTGGGTCTTGTGAATGTTGACACCATTGTTGTAAATTCATATGAGTAAGGTCCCAGGAACCTGTAAGATTGTTTCCATATAGCCATACACCTCCTCCCCTGGCTCTTACACTTTTTCTGTCCCTTCTTCTGCAATGGTCCCTGAGCCCTGGGTAGGTGGCATTTAGTATAGGTGTCCTGTCCAAAGACCCACACTCTGCAGACTCTCATTCTCAATGCTTTAGCCATTTGTGACCTTTTGGGGTCATTGCTCTCAGTTGCATGAGGGAGCTTCATTGATGAGAGTTGAGAGATGCATTAGTATTCTCTCTAGGTCTAATATGTTTCGTGAGCCTTATGTACAGAGTTTCCATTGTAGATGTGTCACTTAGGGTTGGGAATTTCACAGACAATTATTCTCTGTGTGTGACCAATTGTGGAACTCTTTAATAGTCTCTATCTGTTGCAAAGGAAGTTTCTTTGATGAGTAGTGACTAGCATACTTGTCTGTAAAGAAGGATAAATATTTAGCATATAGTAAAAAATTAAATTTGCTGGGGATGTGACAGCCTTAGGGTGTTCTCTAGGATCCATGGCCTTCCCAGCCATGTGTATTTGGCTATGTTGACAGTACCACACATGAGTTCCCTCCCATTGAGTGGACTTTAAGTCCAATTAGGTAGCTGCTGATTACCCTCAAAATAATAGTGCCATTATTGCCCCAATGTAGTTTGGTGTGCTGGTCATTGTAGTGGTTATAAGGCCTTAGAGCTACAACTGGACCATTGATTGATGTTCTCTCTCAGCAGCTTGCACATTGTCCTCCAAAAATATGGGAGCTAACCTCTAGGGTGGTGGCTTCCAGGTGAGTTCCAGCTCCTTTGCTTCAAGTCCTGGGTCAAAACTGTGTCATGTCTTCAGCAATAGGGTCTTATCTTCAAGTTTTGGGAGCTAATCAAGGGCTGCAGCAATAGCCTGTATAATTTTGGGAGTCTTTTGGACTACCCTGTTCAACAATTTGAAGGGAAGCTTATATTGTCTGGCATTGTTTCTTGTTATGTAGCCTTCAGCTATATACAAGGACACATAGAGATATTATATGTGTATTTTTTTCTGTAGGTATTTGAATTAATACATTTCCCACTGGTTTTTCATGGCTGCTAAGCATTGTGTATCTCTCCTCTCTTTCTCTGTCTAAACCTTCCTCCTCCCTCCCCTGCTAAGGAATCCCATTTTCCTCATTTTTCCCTTTAAGATACCTGTCTCCTGTGGTCTCCCCTCTCTTGAGTTATTTTTTCCCCTTTTACCTCTATGGTTCCTTGTATATCCTTCTGTCTTCTCCTCTCTTTCAAATACCCCCATTTTACCCATCTTCTCCTTGGTAAAACTCATCTCCCACAGTTCCTCTTTCTCAGGCCCTTCTTTCCCTTTACCCCTGATTCCTTTCTCTTTTCCTGGCTCCTGATGTTATATCAGAATATATATCCACATATACGGCTTTGGTGCTACGATCATCAAATTAGGGAGAACACACGTCATTCCTTTTTCTGAGTCTATGTTACTTTACTTAGTATCATAATTTATAGTTCTATCCATGCCTGAAAATTTCATAATTTCATCTTTCTTGACCACTGAGAACCTCATTGTGTAAATTAACTCATTTTCATTATCCACTTGTCAGTTGAGGGATACTTACACTGCTTCCATTTCCTAGCTATTGTGAAAAGAGCATCAACAAACATGGATGTACAATCTTTGCAGAAGGATGAGTCCTTTAGGTATATGACAAGGAGTGATATAACCAGACTGTATAGTAGATTCATTTTTAGTTTTATAAAGAATATTTTATTTTTTTATTTTATGTGTATGAGTGTACTTATTTTATGTGTATGAGTTTATGTAGGTGCACCTATCTTGTGCAATGTCACAAAAGTCAGAAGAAGATGTTGGGTCCCCTGGAACTGAAGTTACAGACAGTTCTTAGCCACCATATATGAGTGTTGGGAATTGAATCCAGATCCTCTGCAAAAGCAGTCAGTGCTCTTAAATGCTGAGTCATCTTTCCAGCTCTGCGTTTTTAGTATTTTAAGAGTTCTCTCTACTACATTCCACAGTGGTTGCATGAATTTGCAATCCCACCAGCTGTGAATGAGTGTTCCCTTTCCCACATTCTCTCTCTAGCGTTTGTTATTATTTGTCCTCTTGATCTTAGCCAGTCTGACTGGGGCAAGATGAAATTATAAAGTGGTTTTAACTTGTGCTTCTCTGATTAAAAAGGATGTTGAATACTTTTGAAGGTGTTTCTTAGCTATCTTTATTTCTTCTTTTGAGAGCCACCTGTTCAGATTCATAGCCCAGCTTTTAATTGGGCCATTTATTTCTTTGAATCTTCGTTAGGTTTCTGATATACTCTGGATATTAAACCCGTCAGATATGCAGCTGGTGAAGATTTTCTCTGTGGGTTTTCTCCTCACTTTCTTAGCTGTTTCTTTTGCTGTGAAGATTTTTTTAAGTTTAATAAGGTCAAACTTATTGTTTATCTTAATTCCTGAGCAACCGATACCTGATTTTAAAAAGGTCCTTTTAAATCATGTACTTGTATCACGTAGGGTAATGCCTATGTTTTCTTATAACAGCTTCAGAGTTTCAGGTTTCACATTGAGATCTTTGACTCATTTGAAGTTGACTTTTGTGCAAAGTGAAAGATATGAGTCTAGTTTCATTCTTTTACAGGTGGATATTCAGTTTTTTCCAGCCCCATTTGCGAAGATGCTGTCTTTCTTCCAATGTGTGTACTTGATCTCTTTGTCCAATATCAAGTGTCTGAAATTTCATGTACTCATGTTTGCATCTTCAATTATTTTCCATTGATTTTTGTGTCTGTTTTTGTGACAGTACCATGCTGTTCACATGACTATGGCGCTGTAACATAGTCTGAGATCTGCTATGGTAATTCCCTTATCATTGCTCTTTGTGCTTAGGATTGCTTTGGCTACCAGGGTCATTTCTAATTCCATATGAATTTGAGGGTGTGTTTTTCTAGCTCTATGAAGAGCTAGAAAATCAACATCATGGAGATTTTGAATGGAATTGCATTGAATTTAAAGATTACTTTTGATAGGATGGTCATTTTCACAATATTACTTCTTCCAATTCATGAGCATGGAAGTTCCTTCCATTTCTTCTGTCTTCCACAATCTTTTTTTAAAGATTTAAAATTTTCATTGTTCTTTAATGTCTTTGGTCAGGTTTATTTGATATTTATGGCTATTGTGAATGGAAGTGTTTCTGTGTAATTTTTCTCCAATTGCTTTTATTGGTATTAGAAAAGCTACTGCTGAAATTCTTAAAGCAGTAAAACTATTTTTGCAAAGGGAAAAGTAGAAAAACAAGAGAGAGTATACAGCCAAACTACTTGAACTTGCCCATCTTAT
Source organism: Nannospalax galili (assembly GCF_000622305.1). Lineage (NCBI taxonomy): Eukaryota > Metazoa > Chordata > Mammalia > Rodentia > Spalacidae > Nannospalax > Nannospalax galili. The sequence goes on along the minus strand of NW_008335287.1, from coordinate 3,424,969 downwards.
CTCATTTCATCTCAGAAGCTAGGCAGAGGCAAGCTTGGAGAATAAGTACTTGGACAGAAGAAGCAAAAGGAAAGTTTCTGGATCCCTGTGCAGAGTGGACCTAGAGAAAAGGCTAAATAAATATTTATGTCGTTTTTGGATATTTGGCATCATTTTCACTTTGACCATCTAAGTAATATCAGTAATTAATAAAAATAATAATAAAAACTGTATACCTTACATTATTTTTCTTATAATGGTAGAATAAACACAGGTACCTTAATCTAACCCAGATTTGGTACATGGCAGAATAATCATTGCTGAAATTCTGCATCTGCATCTTTATCTTTCAATAATGCTTGTATGGAAATGACTTTTGTGATTGCATTGTAATCTCCTTGAATTAAGATTATACAAGGAAGGAATTTTATGCAATTTTCTCTTTAGTGTAATGCATTTGGGAGGGCACAAAATATTGAAAAGCTAAAATCAACAGAAAGTGTAGATTACAGCATTTCCTTAAATGTATAAAGAAAGTGAAACCTACATAATTTGGGGAGCAATCCACAAGCAGGATAGAGAGAAAACTTTTCAAAGCAGCAGCTAATGCCTACCAATTTCTCTCCTGCCTTCCTCAGGCCCTGAACACTGACCTTTCTCAGTAAAGTACTTTTATCAAGGACTTTTACTTTAGATAGTGTCTTGAAATCTGGGAGTTTCCATGTTTAAATACTTATTGAATAAGTATTAGTAAATTCAGTAAATTATTGAATAAGGACTCTTGGTTCTGTGATGAAGAATCCATCAAACAGTGGCTTGTTCAAGAAATACCAATAAACCATTAACAAGGCCAAGAGCCTAACTGTAGTCTGCATATGGAATCCTCTTAGAGGACATTGCTACTTCAGAGACAGAGAAGGATTATTTCTGAATCAGTAACCACTCTGTTTAAGGAGGTAAGATGTGCTATAATTTAAATCACAGAACAGATGTTCAGAAAAAATGTAACAACCTTTTCCTGTGTGTATCATTTATAGCCTCCAAGAGCCCATGCCATTTTTACAATGAAGCCAAGTTCAGGTACATGTTTGTTTCATACACAGAAATCTATTCTCATGATATAGGTAACACATGTCAATCAAAACCCTGGCCCAACCATGGCAACTCTATTTTCACCCTTGAATGCAAGTGATTTATACACTAGTTTCTAAGGAAACTAATGAAGGAAAATAACAAAACAAAATGAAAACATTAAATGTGGCAAATAACTAAAGCATGTGTATCTCCATTGTTTATAACACCAAGGGGAAAGGCCGCAAATGCAAACTATGCAGTAAATAATCACAGAACTCCATAATAGGAGCACCGCATTTTAAAGTTTGCATGGCATTGACAACAACATTTTTTTCATCTTGTCACCAAAACCCTTGAAGAAGAACAGAACAGAAGTGATTGACATCTCCAAAGTGTACTGTAAATACCTAATTACAACATAGATTTAAGTTGTAATTACGTGGGAGTTCTTTACTGTAACATTTCTGGAACAGAGAATACTCAAAGCAATAAACTTTGAGCCATTTACAAGGATGGAAAACACTGGCTAAATATTTAAATGCAAAATTTATTTACCTCTTTTTATCCTGTGCGGAAAAATAAACATGGAGAATCTATCCACTCAACAGAAAGAAAAGAGAGAAAATGTTGGAGGCTGTCTGGAGAAAGTGACAAAGTAGTTGGGGGTAGATAGGATAAAGGTACATATATGAAATTTCCAAAAAATAGCATACAAGAAACAGAGGGAAGAAGAAAGAAAGCTAAAAAGAAAGAAGGGAGAGACGCAGGAAATCATGTACGAAATTTAAACACATTTTTGCACAAATAGAGTCAGCATTTTACTTACTGCTTAGGGCCCTTTGAAATATCTACTCCGAAACTTAGGAGTTCCAAAATTATTTTGTGATTTAAAGTTATAGAAGATAATAAAGTGTTGGTCTATTCAAAAAATATGTAGAGAGCCTCAAAGAAAGGATTATTTAAGACCCAAACAGAACTTGTTCTTTATTTATGGACTTTCCAGGGAGAAATGCATGAAATGCCACTTAGTGTCTGCCAGAACACACTGCTAAGTAAATCAGAGAAGATATAAATGTTTTCTACAGTACTTGACTAGTGGATTCATCCAGTCCAAGCCTGGGTAATTTTAGAAGATTAGGAGCAGTTTCATTATAAACAATAGATGACAATTTTTGAACTAAGGTACAAACTAGTTAACCTGTCTCCAGACTTATTCATTTCACATTTCAAGTTTCTGGTCTTCTTTGTCATTATGCAGTATGATGTTTGGAAGTACCAACATAAGCTGTGAACATGTTTAATTGTGTTATATGTCTACTTGAAACTCAAAAAAATATAATCTCCCAACATAATAATAAAACTGTGATATCATTAAGAATTAGATTATTTCCCTCCGGAATTTTCCTATCTTCAGTGTACATGATAAGCAGTCACCCAGATGTTTGTTCAACAAAAACTGAAATTAATTGGCATAAAATTTAGTTGAACACATTGGATCTTAAGCCTTAGGTTTTTGTTTTTTTTTTTTTCTCTGCCTCTGCATGGGAATAAAATCTCCAAGCTATGTCATCAACCAAATATGTACTTGATTCTTGTCTTGACAAATGTAAATATTCAAGTTAGCTACTGGATGATGCTTTTTAACATTTTACTTTTCCCTTCCTGAAAATTTAGTTGGAATTTGAACTTTGAGTCCTGAATTAGGTTCACAGAAACCCGGACCACGGATAGCGATCTATGTGTTATGAATCAAACGTAAGCTACTATTCAGAACGTTTACAAGTCATATGACTTTCGCTGTTAGAGGGTGTGATAGAAAGTACTAGTCATCATTTTGATGCAATTGAACTCATTCTTTTTCTAGTAAATATATTAATTTTCATTGAGAAGTCCATACAATGTATTTTGATTATATTAACCCCAACTCCTCACCTTAACCCTATTAAGATTTTTTGAAAGGTACTAATGTGATAATAACTAAAGTATCTCCCATAAAGTTTAGAAAAGTTACTACAGATTCAGAATCTTTTATAATTATATTAGAGACAGTAAATTTTACATAAAACCTTTTAATAAGAGTGTGCTATATACAAATCATTGTAACAAAATGGGAAAAAAATGTATTTTATAGGCCTTGGCTACTCTGATGGTTTTCGTTTATTCTCCTGCTTTTCTGGATATCCGTTCTTATCATTGGTTCCGTATTTCAATCACGTTTAGAATTTTTTAAGGACCACAGTAGATTTCTAGATATAAATGTACTTCCCCAGAGCTACTAAAGAAAAGATTATCTGGCCACAATTAAGCGCTGTCTCTTGCTTCATGGGTTCACATGTTTTAATATTTAAATTTTAGTAAATATAAAGCATTCAATAAACAAGAATTTGAGTGAAAAATTCCCAGGTTTTTTTGAATGTCAAATATCTTTTGTGTTTTATTAAGAAATATGAAACTCCAACCAGAAAGTAGCAGTGTTAATCTTCCAAAAATAAAATGTTATTCAGTGTACACCCTTTCCGAAATCAGGCATATTGATGCTTCATCAAGGATCCATGGGATATACATGAGAAAAAATGACAAGCCATCCTAGACATGTTCTGGTGTTCAGTTATTAGGAATATGCTAAGAGAATAAATGTTTTCAATGTGCTTTCATAAAATTTTTCTGTAGACCAGTGGTAACAAAGTCTGTGGTTAGCAGTTCAAATGGGGAAGGATTTAACATGTGTGTGACAACTTCATGAGTGGTTGGGGTAAATGACTAAGATTTGTCTCCTCTCATCCTTGAAAGATAGATTTTCCTTAAAACAAAATACTTCTATTCATTCAATATTAGATTATATAAGTTTGGTATAAATATGTGTACATCACTTCATTATTTCAGTGTAAAGAATTTTACTTATGTTTCTAAGTCTTTTATGTCTTCTGGACCTTACAATGCCACATTAAGCAGAAAGTTGCAAAGACAAATTCATCTCTGCCACATTGTTAACTGTAAAGATTCAGAAGCTAAAAACCAATGGGCTTTAACCACATCATACATCAACATAATAAAAGTTCCTCTGTATTTGCCCAATATATTTTCTTCATTGCCATAAGCTATTCCTTCTGAAGATTCTGCAATAGAACCACAAAGATGACTGCAATGCAATAAAAAACACCCTTATTTTCAATAAACTTAACCCAAGTCTGACTTACAGCATCTTGCGGTTAAAAGTTCCTTTTATGCAGGCAGTTGAATGTAAAGCACCCTGTAAACGAAAGTCAAGAAAGAACAATGAATCTGGGCTTCTAAAGCTGTTAGTCTTCATATGATTACCTCTGCTGCTTAAATAAAAAAACAAAAATCAAAAAACCCTCACTCAATGACAGAAGACATTTCTGATATCAATCTCTGATTCTGTGAAGAGACTGACGGTTTGAATTAAAAGGATCTTATCTACAATTCAAATATCACATTTCAGAATATCAAGTGTCTCAAGCCGAATTTTCATCTTTTTATGGATATGTGAAATATCTTTATGGGATTCCTACCAGTTAATTCAATAAGAGAGCTCACCATATAGTTACATATTTAAATATTTTGTTTTCATTTCAGCATATTGGCCTGAAGGCAAAATTTGTAAAAGTAATACTGGTGCCAATCAAACACAAGACAGTGTAAGAACTAGCATTTTACACAGATCCCAAAGGACTAAGTTTTAGCTAAAATGAAACTGCAAATTTGGATTGGATCATTCCCCAAGCTTTACTTAGTAGCACCATAGAGTAGAAAATGTATGTTACACACACACGCATGCACACACGCACACAAACGCACACACACACACACACACAAACTAGTATTTGGAATTTAATATTTAATCTTTTACAAAATTTTATTTATTATTTTTATTATATGTGTAGGAGTGTATTGCCCACACGTATATAAGTGCACCCATGTTGTGCAAAGCCCAGGGAGGTCAGAGGAACGAAACAAATCCCCCTTCAACTGGAGTATGGATGGTTGTTAGCCACCATGTGGGTACTAGGAATCGAACAGGGTCCACTACAAGAGCACTCAGTTCTCTTAATCACTGAGCCAGGTCACCAGTCACTGACTT
>NW_008335287.1:3417127-3419510 GCF_000622305.1 Nannospalax galili | reverse complement strand
TTTTTTGGTCTTTTTGAGACAGGGTCTCCCTGTAGCCCCAGCTGTCCTGGAACTCAGTGTGTAGACCAGTCTGGCCTTGAACTCACTGTCTTTTAATTTTGATTGCTTGTTTGTTTACTTGTTTGCTTGTTTTGACAGGGTTTTCTTAGTCCCAGTCATCCTTAATCAGGATAGCTTCAATCTCACAGAGATCTTCCTGCTACTGCCTCCTGAGGGCTGGGATAAAAGGCAGGTACCACCATGCCCTTCAGCTTTTTAATCTTAACATTGAAATATTTGTTAGTCATTTTCTTTAACCACAAATTTAAAGATATTTAGTTTCCCTTGTGAGCTATGTTTATGCTATTTAATTTATGGAATTTAGATAAGTATGCCCTTCCCTCATCCTTGAAATTATTGCTAATTAAGAGGAAGGCGAGTGGGACTGGAGAGATGGCTCAGTGGTTAAAAGCATTGACTGTTCTTATAGAGAACCAAAGATTGGTTCCCAGCACCTACATAGCATCTAACAACTATCCATAACTCCAGTTCCAGGGGGCCTGATGCCTTTTCAGGCCTCCACAGGCGTCACACCCATGGGTGCACTTACATTTAAGCAAACATTCACATATATAAAATAAAAATAAGCAAATAAATAAAATCAAGGAAAAGGCAAGTTCGATTTCTTTCTGAAACTGTTGCCTTGGTTCTGTCTTTTGTGTAGTGCGCATGTGGAGAAAGTGCATTTGGAAATTTTGTCAACAAAGCGGGAACAATAAAGTAGACAAATACCAAAAAGGAAAGGGATTGATGAACGAATTGGAGAGTGGAAAAAGAAAATGCGTTTCATAGAATTACTAAGGTTTTATCTGCTTAAGGAGAGGCTGACTGAATCCTAAGAGGGTGAAAATACAGTAATGAGGTCCGGCGTGGTGGCGCATGCCTTTAATCCCATCATTCGGGAGGCAGAGGCAGGAGGATCTCTGTGAGTTCAAGGCCAACCTGGTCTACATAGTGAGTTCCAGGACAGCTGGGGCTACAGGGAGACCCTGTCTCAAAAAGACCAAAAAATAATAATAATACAGTAATGAATACACACGAAATAAACTATCTTGCACTCCACAGAGGTGAGATGAGACCATCAGTCCTCAGGTTCACAGGACTAGTGTGATCTCTTTTATGTTGTTTCGTTAGATGTTGATAAAGGATTCCTGAGCAATGTTATCAGAGCTTTGCCATCTCAAGACATTCTTGATTTACCCCACTTGGAAAGGCTAAAATCCAAAAGCAAACAACATCAAATGGTGACAAGAATGTGGAAAGAAGGGAACTGCATCAGTCCTCAGGTTCACAGGACTAGTGTGATCTCTTTTATGTTGTTTCGTGAGATGTTGATGATTCCTGAGCAATGTTATCAGAGCTTTGCCATCTCAAGACATTCTAGATTTACCCCACTTGGAAAGGCTAAAATCCAAAAGCAAACAACAGCAAATGCTGACAAGAATGTGGAAAGAAGGGAACTCTTATCCACTGCTGGCAGGAGTGCAAACTGTGGTAACTACTATGGAAATCAGTGTGGTGATTCCTCAAAAACTTCAAAATGGGTCTATAATATGATCAAGCCATACCACTCTTGGTCATATACTGAAAGACTCTATATCCTACTACAGAAATGTCTGTTCATCCATGTTCATTGCTATCCTATTCCTAATAGCCAGAAGCTGAAAACAACCTAGATGTCCATCAACTGATGAACAGATAATGAAGGCGTGGTGCATATGCACAATGGAATGTTATGCAGCCCTTTAAAAAAAGAAATTATAAATTTGTAGGTGTGGTGGAGGCAGGCTTTGAGAATTCTTAAGCCTGACCAGATTTCCAGTCGTTCTGTACTTCAAGTGCCTCCTTGAATATGAGATCACTCAGGTTTCTGCTCTGGTCACCTCTGCCGCCATGCCTTGTCCACCATTATGGACTCTAATCCCTTCGGAATTTTAAATCAGATAAGCTCTTCATTCTACAAACTGCGAAGATCCTAGTGTTTTATCACAGAAACAGAAAAGTAAATAATACAGCAAGTAAATGGTTAGAACTGGAAACATCCTGAGTGAGGTAACCCAGACCGAGAAAGACACGTGGCACGTGTTCTGTTTTGTAGCTCGGTGCTAGCTCTGAAATCTTAGCTACGCATGGTTCACATTGGACCAGAGAATTCAGGAAATAAATACAGTTTTCTGGGGAGGGCAGCAGAATGCAGTGGTATGAAGAGGGAAGGGTTACATTAGGGTAGAAAGGGTTAAATGGGGTGGGGACTAGGAGGTCAGGGTAGAGAAGGGAGGATAGGAAAAAATAAGTAACACTAAAGGACTTTAGAAAAAGTCACATAGAAGTTACCATTATAGAA
>NW_008335287.1:3410024-3416407 GCF_000622305.1 Nannospalax galili | reverse complement strand
TATTCAATCACATTATTTTTTTCTTTCCCAGTTGTGCATGTTTTTTGAGCTGCAGAAACAGTTAAAGAGGTTAAGTTCATGGGTGGAAATGCTTAAGTTCAAATTTAAGCCAGGGAATCTTTATTGACAATACTTGAGAAACGCTTTCTATGACTTCAGTGACCCTTTTCTACCCATGTTCCAAATTCCTGTTCAGTCTAACATGTGTTCTTTGAAATGCACTCAGCACTACCAGACTGAATTCCAACAAAATCACAGCTGTTAATAAAACACAAGGGTGGCGTTGGACAGATGGCTCAGAAGTTAAGAGCACTGGCTGTTCTTGCAGAAGACCCTGGTTCAAGTCCCAGCACCCACATGGCAGCTAACAACTGTCCATAACTCCAGTTCCAGGGGGTCTGACAGCTTCTTCTGTCCTCTGTGGGCATTGCAAGACATGGGTGCACTTACCTACACACAGGCAATACACACATACACACAAAATAAAAATGCTAAAATAAAATATTTCAAAAACCCACAAGGGCCTATTAACAATCTCTCATCCTAAAGAGGCCACCACCCAAGCCTATATGTCATACACACAGACACACACACACACGCACACACACACACACACACACACACACACACACATATATATATATAGCTCCAGTGTGTATGAGTGTGGCTGTATGTGGTGTGTATAAAATATATGCTTGTGTGTTAATCTCCTATAAGACTGCTTTCAAGAAACAAGTAAAATGTTATTGAAAACATTATATTCTTGAAATAAAAGTAATCTATACTTCAGAAATTTTGAACACTTTACGTTGTTTTCGAGGGGGGTTGTCTCCCTGTATCCCTAACTGGCCTGGAACTCACTACGTAGACCAGGCTGGCCTTGAACTCCCAGAGATCTGCCTCCTGAGTGCTGGGACTAAAGGTATGTGCCACCATGCCTGTAATTTTTTTTCTTTATTTTTGGGAATTTCATACATGTGTACAATGAAATGTGATGTCATCCACCACCCATTTCCAACCTCCAAATTCCCATTTATGCTTCTAAATTTAATCCACTTTCAGGCAGGAACTGAAGTACAGACCATGGAAGTATACTACTTAGTGCCTTGCTCCTCTGGTCTGTGTTCAGCCTGTTTTCTTGTATAATCCAGGACAACCTGCCCAGCGGTGGCACCATCCTCAGTGGGTTGGTCCTTCCACATTACTCAGCAATCAAGAAAATGCCTCACAGACATGACCAGAGGCCAGCCCAATGGAAGTAATTTCCCAGTTGAGGATTCCCTCTTCCTAGGTGTGTCAAGTTGACAAATGAAGCTGTCCATCACTCCCCTCTTCATACCCTCTCCAAACTTCATATCCTTGTTATTTTGATAAGTAAGTCCAATTAGTACTGCCCATATGTGAATGGGTATGTGGCCATTCACTGGAGCATGGGAAAATCTATCAGTGGCCATATCATAAAGAAAAAAAAAAGATTCTTACTCCTCCTTCAAATGTCTACCATCAATAACTCCTTAGTACAAGGTAAGGCCTGTAGACCATCTTTCCCCATCTGATTTGATCTTGTGTAGGTCGTATGCAGGTAACCATAGCTTCTGTGAGTTCATGATTATGATAGCCATGCCATGTCCAGAAGATAGCATTTCACCACACTCTTCCCTGTCCTCTGACTCTCGCATTATTACTCTCTTCCACAATGCTCCTTGAGCCTTGGTAGGCGTGTGTGGTGTCCTATTTAGAGCTTAACACTAAGTCTATTATTACAGCACTTTGGCTTACTCTCTCCACTCACTACTGCCTGCTCCAAGAAGAAGCTTCTCTATCAAGTTTGACAGCAGCTCAGGTCTGTGGGCATAAACATAAATATTAAAAAGGCGATATAGCAGTGTGACCATTTAGCAAAATAATAATGGTAGACTCTATCCTAGAACCCATGACCTCTCCAGGCTTTTTGAACAGGATTATAGTACCAGGAATAAAATTCGCTTCTCTGAAGCAGACCTCAAATCCATTCAGAAAGTGGTCAGTTACCTCATAACAGTCATGCCACTATTGTACAAATAACAGATCTTGCCTGGCAAAATACAGGAGCCAGCACTAGTTAAGATCATTGATGGCTTTTCTCTCCCCAGCAATCTGTATTCTACTTATTATTACTATGAAAGTTAACCAGCAGGGAAGAAGATTCCTGGACAGTTTGAGACTGATGTTTCCATGTTCTGAAGCCCAAGTGTGTGGTGTCTTCATCAAGTGTCTTATCACCTTATCATGCAGTATTATGATGGGTAACCAGGGCAGTGGCAATAGCTTGTGTTGTCTTGGGCACCTCTGGGGACTCCATGGTCAATAACTTGTAGGGAGGTATCTCATGCAATTTTCATTTAAAAACCCAAGTCTTCTGGGAGCAACATTGTCTACTCACGCAGGATAATTCCATTCAAACTTTTTCTTTAAAGTTATTATTTGAAATTAATGTAGTGGGTTTTCATAAGGCTTTTCCATATATCCTTAGTTTTGTTAAATGAATACAGTACCTGCTCCTCTTTCCCATCCCAGTTTAATCCTTTAATCCTCAGTATTCTCCCATCCTCCTGACCTTCACATGTGTCTTTTTATCCCTCAACTTATATTTTAGTTGATTGTAAGACATTAGGTTCCCATATGGTTTCTCATATGCCCTTTCCTCGTTATCATTACCCTTTGTCCCTTGATTGAACCACACTTCTAGATTCTTCCTTGCTTAGATCTTTTTCCCCACTATTCCATCTTACTACTTTCATTTTACAGATAGTCTATGATTCATTCTCTGAAATGAATCCCCCTCCCTAAAAGAGTTCCCTTCCTACTTTCCTAGCTTCTATTTTTGTTCCAAGTTAAATACGTAAAGCAGAAGATTTGGTGCTAGGATCCACATATGAAGTAGAAACTATGACATTTGTCTTTCTGAACTCGATTTACCTCACTCAGTATAATGTTTTCCAGTCCATCCATTTACCTGCAAATTTCACGATTTTATTTTTCTTTGAAGCTGGGTAATATTCCCCTGTGTGTGTGCACATTATCCTTATGCATTCACATATTTATGGTCATCTAGGTTGATTCCATTTCCCAACTATTATGACCCCCACAACAATGAGCATAGATGTATGAGTGTCTCCATAGTAGGATATAAAGACTGATAGGTATATGCATAAAAGAGGTATACCTCAGTCATATTGAAGTTTTATTTCTAGTGTTTTGAAAAACCTCAAGACTGGTATCAAAAGTGGCTGCACTAGTTTACACTAGTTTACACTCCCACCAATAGTGTAGAAGAGAGTCATCAACACCAGCATTCCTTGTTTTGGATTTTTATTTGTTTATTTATTTGAGGGAGAATATCATTTTTATTTTTTTTAATTTTTACTGAATTTTTGTGTATTTCATACAGAACATCTCAATCAGTCTTAATCATCTTTTTACCCTTTCCCATTGGCAACCTCCCATAACCCCCACTGGAATTCATACATTCTGTCATTTGTGTTAAGGCCTATTTTGTCAAGTTTGTGTTCCCAGACGTTTCTCAGTGCAAGTTCATCTACTAAGGTCTAGTAAGTGTATCCAGATTCCCTCTTTAGGAAGATCAGCTCTTCTTCACCCAGCAAGAAACAGTTGCCAATATTCCTTCAGCTAAGACTAGGGTCTGGTGTCCATTTCCCAGTTCTATGCTGGGCTTTTGTCTGCTTGAGTTTGCAGGGGTCTTGTGTATGCTGACACCATTGCTCTAAGTTCATTTAAGAAGAGTTCCAGGAGCTCACAGGACTCTATTTCCATACGGTCATGCACCTCCTCCCTGGATTTTACAATCGTTCTGTCCCTCTTCTACAGCAGTCTCTGAGCCCTGGATAGGTGAAGTTCACTAAAGGAGTCTCGTCCAAGGACCAGCATTCTGCTGACTCAATCTCTATGATTTGGCCATTTGTGATATTTTGTGTTCCTGGGCCTCTGTAACATGAGGGAGCTTCATTAATGAGAACTGAGATATTCATCACTGTCCTCTTTATACCCCTTGTTCTGTATTCCATGAGCCTTAGGTGTAGAGGTTGCATTGTAGAGTGCCATTTAGGCTTGGGCAATTCCCAGATAATGTCTGTGTGTGACCAGTTGTGGTACTCTGTAATAGACTATGGTGCAAAAAAGAATGTTTCTTTGATGACTGGGTGTCTGTGAATATAAGGATACATATTTTTCACATAGTGAGAAATTACATTAGTTTAGGGATTTGACCGTCTTGGGGTTTTCTCTAAGATCTATCACCTCTCCAGCCATGTGTATTTGGCTATTTTTATAGTACCACACCTAAGTTCCCTCCCACTGAGTGGGCTTTTAGTCAAATTAGTAGCTGTTGATTGTCCCTAAGATAAAAAATGCCACTACTACCCCACTGTAGTTTGCTGTGCTCGTCATTGATGTGGTTATTTGGTCTTGAAGCTGGTGTTTGATTATCGATTGATGTTCTCCCCTAAAAGCTTGCAAAGTGCTCTCCAAAGCTATGAGAGCTAGCCTTTAGAGGAAGTGGCTTCCAGATCAGTTCCAACTCCATTGCTCCAAATCCTGTGTCCAAGTTATGTTCTGTTTTCAGCAATAGGCTCTTACCTTCAAGTTCTGGAAGACAATCAAGGACTGTGTCACTAGCCTGTGTAATTTTGGGAGTCTCTTGGTCTACCCTGGCCAACTACTCAAAGGAAGGTTTTCTCCAGTCTGGCACTTTCTTTTCATGTAACCTTCAGCTATACACATGGACTCATTGGGAGATATTGTGTTATTTGTCATTAGGTTTTTGGACTAATATGATTCCCTCCAGTTTTTCACACTAGCTATGCATTATTTATCTCTCCTCTCTCCCTGTCTACCCTTCCTCCATGACTTCCCCACTTAAAATATTGCCATTTTCCCCATTTCTCCATTGACAACAGAAGGAACCTGAGAGACAAGAAAAGTAGGAGACAGGTGTTACTAAGGGAGAAATGGATAAAATTGGAGTATTTAAATGGGAGGTGGGAGGGAGGATTATATGAAGAACTTTAGGGTTAAAGGAAAGAAGGAGCTCAAGAGAGGTGGGACCATTCCTTGTTATTTATATTCTTCATAATGGTCATTCTGATTTGTGTGAGATAGAATCTTTAAGTAGTTTAATTTGCATGTTCCCCCATGGCTAAGACTACTTTTTAAAGTATTTCCTAGTCATTTGTACTTCTTCTTTTGAGAATTTTCTTTTCAGTTCCATAACCCATTGTTTAATTTAATGTATTTTTAAGGAAAATCTTAAAATGTGTTTTTTCCCTATGGAGATTATGATGAAGCCTTTATTTTATAAGACAAAAACTGAGTTATCCCTAAGAAGTTCTAAATTTCTCAGGAAAAATATAAATCACAATTTTTCTTCAAGCTAAGCCAGCATGGAACTTTTTAGCTAGACTCAGGCTAGAAAGCAAATAAGGCACTTGCTGTTTTAGTTTTGTGACCCGTTTCTCAAAAAATACAGTTATAAATTACTAAATATCTAACAAGGTTTAGGGAACAAGATCTGTTAGCAGGGAATCACCTGTCATTTGCTTTTATCCACACGAAAATAGAAAATGTGCTTTCTTTCTTTATGGCTCGACTGTGTCTCTATAATCAGTGTGTGATACAGTGCGGCAGCTTCATGCCTGCTGCTCTCATGATCAGCAGCAGGTAAACTATGGGGCACTGTGTTAATCCAGTCATCATATTATTTCAGTGTAATCAAAGCCATGGTCAATGCATTTAGTGGTTCAGTTATATGAGTCGCCATACAAGACTGGGAATATTCAAAGTCATTATCAAAATAATTTAAGGATATTATTTAATTAAACAACATTCTGTGATTCCCAATGTATTTTGCCTTTAAAAAATTCTAACTACTTTAAAAACGTACTTGAGAGTGTGAAGGAAAAGCTCAGCAGTTAAGAATACATTCTGTTCTAGCCAGGTATGGTGGCACATGCCTTTAATACAAGACTGGGAATATTCAAAGTCATTATCAAAATAATTTAAGGATATTATTTAATTAAACAACATTCTGTGATTCCCAATGTATTTTGCCTTTAAAAAATTCTAACTACTTTAAAAACGTACTTGAGAGTGTGAAGGAAAAGCTCAGCAGTTAAGAATACATTCTGTTCTAGCCAGGTATGGTGGCACATGCCTTTATTGCAGCACTTGGGAGGCAAAGATCAAGGCCAGCCTGGTTTACATAGTGAGTTCCAGACAAGCTGGGGGTACAGGGACGCCCTGTCTCAAAACAAATAAGCAAATAAATAAAAATACGTGGTGGCACACACCTGTAATCCCAGCACTCTGGAGACAGAGGCAGGCAGATC
>NW_008335287.1:3409303-3409781 GCF_000622305.1 Nannospalax galili | reverse complement strand
AAAAAGTACATTAAAAAAAAAAAAAAAAAACACCTCAATGAGAAATTCTAGCTGAGCCTGATGACTCGTTGTATTCTCTGTGTTAGTCATTTCTCATTGCTATGACAAAAATACCTGAAAAAAGCAACTTAAGGAAGGATGGGTTCATTTTGGCTCACAGTGGTAGGGCACAGTCCACCATAGCAAGACCTGCATGGAGGCAGGAACACGAGGCAGTGTTCGCCTTTAGTCCGCAGTCAGGAAGGAGGGAAGAATGTTTGTCTCAGCTTGCTTTCTCCTTTTTCTCTTGGTCTGACAGTTAGGGTCAGCCTTCCTACCTCAGTTAATTTAAACTAGAAAATCTCTCATGATATGCCCAGAGATTTGTCTCCAAAGTGACTCTAGAGTCTGTCAAGTTAACAATAGCTATAAACCATCACATTCTATAAGATAAAACTAGTTGCAAGAAGATTAAATGATATTCCAGTAATGCATTATT
>NW_008335287.1:3375498-3408685 GCF_000622305.1 Nannospalax galili | reverse complement strand
AAAGAAGCATCTACTTCTTTTTTATTGATTTTTTCCATTAAAATCAGTGACATTGATGATCAATGTCCCTATAGCCAACATGAAGAGCATACTTAGACAAAGAGCTTCCCATTTTTCTTAATCTGAGATGTTTTTCAATTAATATATTATTATGCCCCATTAAGTGGGATGAAGTTTTATAAATTTATAATATGACTGTCTCAGAGAGTCAGAGCTCCAGCAAACTTAAATATTTGAACTAATTTCAGAAGTACATACCAAGAATTAGACAGGAAAAATAATTTTAAATGAGTAGTCTTCATTGTTTTTTTGGAACAACAGTAGTGTCAACCAAAGGCCAGAATCTGTTGGCTTGGTATGTGAATTATTCTTGAGATTTTCATGCATTCTGTATTTTCATTAGCTGCCTCATAATCATACTAGTTTATTGAGGTCTACAAACTCAGCTTTCATGGAAATTTTAGAAGGAGAGAGAAAATATTTGCAAATATTTAAATAAAACATAAAGTTCATGAAAGGAAATATAGAAATATTTAATTTTGGAGTATTTATTCTAGTATGTGTGCTTTTGTAACAAGCTATATAACATGTGGGAAATATACAAAGAACAAAAATTATTTTTCATAGTTCTGGAGATCAAGTTCAAGGCACCGGCAGGCTGGAAATTTAGAAACAATCTGGCTTGGCATGCAACATGATGCCTTTACTGTGTCCTCAAGAAGGCCAGAGAAAGTGTCCTAAAAAGCAGAAAGGGATGAAACATCCTTTGTTAAGTCCTTTTAAAATAGCATTAAACCCCCTCATGAGACTAGTGTGATAAATACCTCCAGAAACGCACACCTCCTAACACAGCTACAATGGCAAGGAAGTTCTAGTGCATGAATTTCTGAAGATTTTAAAGTGTGTTAGAAATGAGTTTATCTGAGATCTGAGGCAGGGAAAAGATGCATAAAAAAACAGCCTTTCCAAACTGACTTCCTAAAGCAGTAGGAAGCATGGAGAGTTTGATCAAGGAGAGAAGAGCAATATTCCTGAAGATGTTAAAGCAAGATTATGATGAGACTGGACAAGGATTGATGAGGGGTAAGAGGTACAAAAATCTGTGTTGGTTTATATGGACCAATTGTATGGCCCTAAACACCCAAAAGGACAGTATGACTAAATCTGTGTTGGTTTATATGGACCAATTGTATGGCCCTAAACACCCAAAAGACAGTATGACTGATTAAAGGGGTCCATATATTTTCTTAAGAGTCCATATGCATAGCTAAAGGCTACATAATAAGCAACAATGCCAGACAGGCAATACCTTCTTTTGAGTTATTGGCCAGGGTGGCCAAAGGGATTCCCAGATAGTAACTCAGCATAGAACTGGAAAAATGAACAGCAGACCCCAATCTTATCTAAAAGAATATTGAGAAGTAATTACTTCAAGATATGGAAAAATGAACAGCAGACCCCAATCTTATCCAAAGGAATATTGACAACTAGATGAGGAACAACTGGCCGTCTTATCCAAAGGAATATTGACAACTGATTACCGCTAGATGAGGAACAACTGGCCATCCTAAAACAAAGACCTCTAGATAGGTTGGCTAGATTCACCAGAAGGGCAAGTAGTGGGGAATGGCTGGGGGTGCTGACAACACAGCAGACAGTAGCAAGGATATCAGAGTATAAGGGCTCTACTGGGGGGAGGGAGGCTATGGGAGGCTTCTATCTGGGAAGTGGGTGTAAAAAGAAATAAATTAATTAATTTAAAAAAAATCTGTGTTGGGAATTTTGTTTTTAATGTCAAAAGCAATAGAAAGTCAATCCTTTAAGTATTTGCAGAGAAAGACCATGTTTGTGGGGAAATAATGGATTTACTTTCGAGAGTGTTATATGTAAGCAACATTTATAATGTTCAGGTAAATATACTAAGTGGAGAATCACACGGTGTTTTGAAAACAGTGTACAAGTTACCCATAATTTACGTGTTATTCACTTAGGAATGAATAGAATAGAAAGAGATTGCATTGGCTTTATATGGAAGCAAAATGTAAAAACACAGAAAAATACAAATATTCAGTTACACACTATTTCAGGACAGAATTCTTTTTAAGTTTATTCATTATTTTTATGTGTATGAGTATATTGTATGCCTGTATGTAAGTGCACCTGTGTCATGCAGTGCCCATGGAGGTCAGAAGACAATGTCAAATTCCCCTGAAACTGGAGTTCAGATGGTTGTTAGTCACCATGTGGGTGCTAGGAATCGAACCCAGGTCTTCTGCAAGAGCCATCAGTGCTCTCGCCTGCTGAGCCATCTCTCCAGCCCCGACAAAATATTTTTAAGTAATATTGATAAGAAAATCAGATTTTAAACCAGGTATTGTGGTATATGCCTTTAGTCCTTGCACTCAGGGGGCAGAAACAGGAAGATCTCTGTGAGTTCAAGCCAGCCTAGTCTCCAGGCCTGCCAGTGTTACATGGTGAGACCTTGTCTCAAAAAAGAAAAGAAAAAGAAACTTTAAAAAGTTACTCTTGTGTTGGAGAGATGACTTAGTAGTTACGAGTATGTGCTGCTTCTGCAGAGGACGCAGATCAAATTCCCAGCACCCACATCAGGCAGGTGGCTCACGACTTCTTATGACTGAAGTTTCGAGGGCTCCAGCACCGTCTTCCAGCCTCTGTGGGTTATCTGAATGATTGTGGTGCACTTAGAAACAAGCAGGCACACACACACACTTAAATAAAACAATTTTAAGTTAGCATTATATTTCATGGTATAGGAATAATTTCTACTGCCTGGGTGTCTAAAAAGATTCCCTTTTAACAAACACTATTTATAAAAGTGAAATGAGCAGAAAACAGTCACACATTTTGTCACATTATTAGCACATAGAATTGAATATGAAATCTATTGGTCCCAGAACTGAATTATGCTATGACTTCATCATAACTAGTTTTATCAAGTAGAATAGGGCCTAGTTTTCTACAACAGGAGGAAAACAATATATTCATTAAGAACAATTTATAAAAGTAAAAAAAAAAACTAATTACAGCTGTCAGGGAAAAAGGCCACACTTTGGTTACATGATAGTTTAAATTGTTAATTATAACAACAAAAGAATTCATCTTATCTTCAAGTCATCTCAAAAGTTTTCCACGGGGCTGATTTTTCCACTTAATGTTGCGTTGCCTGTGTCTCAAACGTAACCATAGTTAAACCTCTATAGGAATACAGCAGCCTTATCGTAGACATCATTACTTATATTTTGACTTCTTCTGCATTTTAAGGATTATTAACATCAGTTCTGGTAAAGTGTATTTTAAGAGTAAAATGACATTTTGATTTCTCTCTTATTGTTCCAATAAGGTTTATAAAACGTCTTAGCTAAGATTGGTGAAAATTTTTACCTAAAATAACATTTAACATTTAAGTAAGGTGAATGGATAGTCTACTGGCAATTTGGTTCAGGAATTTTAAACATTGTCTCAGTTATCATCCTGATTATCAGAGGTTCCTGTGTTTCCATGTGTAGAGATGCAGAAAACACACACACACACACACACACACACACACACACACCACACACACAAATGGTAAATATATCTGACATTTCATCAATTAATGGAGACTTAATGGAGATTTGAGTTCTTTTTAGAACTGAAATTCTAGTCCTTCTTCATGCATTTTTTTTTTAGTGCACGATAAGATTGTAAACTTAAGAGTTGCCCATTTTTAACTAGCAACACTTGTTTTCCTTTTGAAAGAGTTGGCTTTCATACAAGAAACAAGATTGCTTCCAATGGTCACAGGTTACATTTCCAAGTGAATCCATAGGCAGCTGAAATAGTAGCAACACTGGGAAAAGTCATGGGTTTCTTAGACTGATCAGACTTTCTAACACAAAGGATTTCCTAAGAAATACTAGACATCCGGAACATCTCAGGTAGTACCAGCCCTTCCAGGTAAACATTGCCAGGCACAAGCCCCGCCCCCCTGCACACAATAGAATAGCTTCAGTCACTTAGTCTTTCCGGGCTCTGATTTTCCTGTATTACTACTCATTTTAAGCCCCAAGGACTCCTCTCTTGTTCCCTGCCTTGTATTAGGTTTCTCTGTGAAATGAGAGTTGAGGGAGGGAGGGAGGGAGGGAGGGAGCAAGAACAAGCAGGCAAGTTCATTTGTTAAAGTACTTATCTTGCAAGCATGAGAACATGAGTTAGATACCTAGAATATCAATGAAAAGCCTGGCTTTTGTAATCTCAGAACTGAGGAGGCCGCAGAGACAAGTGGATCCCTGGAGCCAGCAAGTCTAGTCTTCTTAGCAAACTCCGGGCAAGACAGAGACCTTGTCTCAACAACAAAAACAAAACAAAATGAAACAAAACAAGGAACAAACAAACAGCATCAGCAGCAACACAACAAAAAACAGTGGATGAACAATACATACGACACCCAAGGTTGTCTTCTGGCCTCCATACACACACATACACATAATCAGGAATCTGAAAGCAGTGAGTATAAGTTCAATCCAAGCAAAGTTTTCTATAGTAAGAATTATGTGTTTGGTTAAAATGAGATTCAGATAATGAGCCATCTCTCCAGCCCCAAATTTCTAAGTAGTGCTTTTCACTGCAATTAGCGAGAAGGGGCAGAGATATTTTTACACTGGCTCTGAGCACAGCTTTATACCAACATTCTTAGGGGTTCAGCCAATGATTTGACCAAATAAAACATACTTTTCAGAGAACAAATTGGAGCTAAGTGTTCTTGTCACAGAGCCATGATGAGATCAGAAAACTTTCAGGAATTGGTTCTCTCTTTCTAACATGTGGGTCCCAGAAGTTCAGCTTAGGCCACTAGGCTCAGAGACAAGTGCCTTTACCCAATGAACCAACTCTCCAGCCATTGAAATAGTTTTGAGAATGAGAAATGTTTCCTAATTTAAATCTATCAAGTCTATCCTTCATTAAACATTTAT
The DNA here is from genome assembly GCF_000622305.1 of Nannospalax galili. Lineage (NCBI taxonomy): Eukaryota > Metazoa > Chordata > Mammalia > Rodentia > Spalacidae > Nannospalax > Nannospalax galili. Next base: position 3,403,712 of record NW_008335287.1, on the reverse strand, counting down.
CAGTAAAGTATATCATATGTTAACTAGTGTAATTCATGAAGTCTATCACAAGAACCTTCTTGTTTTGTTATCAAAGTTTTACCCAAAGATCAAGTAATCTTGTAAAAGTGCTTTTCACTAGATAGAATTATTTAGGGGAGTTCCTTTAATGGAAAATATCACCAGATCCCAAGTACATCTTCCATTCTCAAATATGTAAAAACCTAAGAGAATTCTAAGTCATATGGATATCCAGGAATACCAATATCATATAGTTAAAAGAAACTAAAACGTCCTCTCTAAAGTAATTCTCACTACAGGGTTATGGTTAAAAACATAAATGTTTAACTATGATAATGTGGCTAATTTTATTGATATTTAATATTTATGCATTTATTGGAACACATTTTCTAAAATACTTTATTGAAATCACCTCATTAACTTATGTAAATTCTCCTTCAGTTATAATACATATATGTATATACACACACACACACACACATATAGTGCGTGTGTGACGGTGGATGTGTTTGTGTGTGCGTGTATGCTCATGTATAACTTAGAAACTAAAATGCACTGGAGATTAGTCAGTTGACTAGCTCAGCTGCTGGAACAGAGCCAGCTCTAAAACTGAAAACATCATTGATCCATATAATCAATGGTTTGGGCAATGTCCTAGTTTGATTTCTATTGCTGTAATAAAATATCCTAACAAAAAGCAAATTAGGAGAGAAAGGATTTCTTTGCGCTCACAGCTCCAGGTTATAGTCCATCACTGCAGAGAAGTCAAGGTGGCAGCAATTGGAAACAGCTGGTCGTATCACCGCCACAGGCAAGAAAAGAGGGAAATGAATGTGTGCGTGCTTACTGCTCAGTTCACTTTTACCAGTTTTATGCAGTCCAGGACCCACATTCAGGGACTTGTGTCACCGACAGTGGGATGAATATTTCTGCAATTAGTATAATCAAGATAATGCCCTACAGACATGTCCACAAGCCAATCCAATGTAGACAATCCCCAGTTGAGACTTTCTGAGGTGATTCTAGATTGTGCTGAAAATTCAGACTAACCATCGCAGGGCCTAGAGTCGATGCCCAGTGGTTAAGAACACGTTTCACTGTTTCAGAGAAGCTGAGTTTGGTTCCTACAGCATCTATGTGACTGGCTCACAACAGCCTCTAAGTCTAGCTCCAGAGGAACCCACACTCTGTCTGACTCCACAGGCAACTGTATTCATATGAAGAAGCCCCCCACACAGATGCATATAGACTAAAAATAGAAATAAATCTTTTTTTTCATCTTAAGGGTGGGTTTATTTTAGATCATAGTTTGAGGTTTCAGGCCTTGGGACAGGAAAGGCATAACGGCAAGAGCATGAAGCTTCTAGTCGTGTCGCATCTGTAGTCAAGAAGCAGTGCTCAACTTTCTGCATTTTATTCAGTCCAAGACCCCAGCTTGTAGAAAGGGTGTATCCCACCATTACGGTGGGTTTCCCACCTCAGTTAACCTCATCTAGAAAATCTTGTCAAGTTGACAATATAAACCATCACACATGTTGTTACAGAGAAACCTCAACAACATGCAGAGATAAAAATTAGACCATAAAGTCATATATACATGAATCCCTTCATATGAGATACACAAGACTGATAGTCCAAAGGCAGGTTATTGTTTATCAAAGGTTGAGAGAAAGGCACAATGAGAAGTAACTAGGTTCATTAGGCTTTGTTGGTTTTGAGTTTCATTTTGTAAAAGATTTATTTTTATTTATGTATGTGTGGGTTTGTGTACCTGAGTGTACCAGAAGAAGGTATCAGATCTCATGGAGCTGGACCTATGCTGTTGTAAACCACCTGGTGTGAGTGCTGGGAATTAACTTGGGTCTTCTGCAGGAGCAAGTACTCTATAAGCCATCTCTGAGACAGGTTTTCATGTGTAAGCCAGGCTAGACTCAAATTTACAACAATCTGCCTCCCTCAGCCTCCTGAGTACTGGGATTACAGGTGTGAACCACCATGCCAGGTTTGGGGTTTATTTTTGTTTTGTTTTGCTTTGCTTTGCTGTTTTTTGTTTTGCTTTGTTTTGTTTTGTTGTTGCTGTTGTTTGAGACAGGATCTCACTGTGTATCCCTGGCTGGCTCAGAACTCACTATGCAGACTAGGCTGGCCTCAAACTTCCAGCAACTCACCTGCCACTGCTGGAATTTAAAGGTGGGCACCTGACATCAGGCTAATTTTATGAGACTTTTTGCTTTGCTTTGCTGTTTTTTGTTTTGCTTTGTTTTGTTTTGTTGTTGCTGTTGTTTGAGACAGGATCTCACTGTGTATCCCTGGCTGGCTCAGAACTCACTATGCAGACTAGGCTGGCCTCAAACTTCCAGCAGCTCACCTGCCACTGCTAGAATTTAAAGGTGGGCACCTGACATCAGGCTAATTTTATGAGACTGTTTCCCTTTGTAGCCTAGGGTGAGATCCTCCTGGGTCAGCCTAGGAATACAAGGGTGTGGCACTAAAACTAGGGAGGAGTAACTATTAATGGGTAAGAAGGCTTTCTTTAAGGATGAGAAAAATGTCTTGAAACTAGGTAAAAGTGATTGCACAACACTATGATCCTACCAACTGCCATTCTTTCACTTTAAAATAGTAGGCTGGATATGGTAATACACACTTGGAATCCCAGCACTCAGAGGCTGAGGTAGGAGGGTACCCAGTTCAAGGCCAGCCTGAACTACAGGGTAAGTCTCTCAAACACAAAACGAAACAGAGCTGGGTGTGACAGCACATGCCTATATTCCTAGCACTCAAGAGGCTGAACAAGAAGACTGCCACTAGTTTGAAGTTAGTTCAGGTTATATAGAATTCCAGGCCAGCCTGGGCTACAGGAACGATGTCTCAAAAGGACTGGGGTGGGGGATGAGAGAGAGTATTTTGCTAAGAATATAGCTTAGTGGTAGAGTGCTTGTATGCAGAAAGCTCTGAGTTCAATCCCCAATAACGACAAAGTCAATTGTGGATACACATCCCAGTAGGAAGATCAGTAGTTCTAATTTGTCTGCACAGTGAGTTAGAGGCCATCCTAAGTTTGAGATCCCATCTAAAGAATGCTTGGTATTGTACATTTTAGCTCAAGGTGTGTGGAGGAATGCCAGGGGAAGAATAAGTCATTCTGTTTGGGGGGCCTGGAATGGATCCAGGATCTTATGTATGCTAAATATATACTCTGTCAATGAGCTGCACCTTGCCCCCAGCCCAGTAAGTCACTTTTTCAATAGTGGGAGTAGGTTTTTATCTCTTTTTCATATATACACTCAACATGTTTTTTTTTTTTTTTTTTCTAAAGTCTCATGAAGCTCTAGCTGGCCTTGGAATACGAAGTTATTTACTTTGTAGGTAAAATTTCTGAGTAAACTTGTTTTTGGTAGCTCTCCTAGGGATTTTTAACCTGGGACCTCACACATGCCAAACAAGTATCCTACCAGAGCTATGTATCTCCAACTCTTTTTTAAAACAATTGAGATAGGGCCTTTCTAACCTGACCAGGCAGGCCTTGAACTGATGATCTTTCTGCCTCAGCCTCAAGTAGTTAGGATTATAGGCCAGGTTTTAAAACTTTGTTTGATGTTTGTTTGTTCAAGGTCTCCCTGTAGCCCCGGCTGGCCTGGAACTCGCTATGTAGACCAGGTTGGCCTTGAATTTGGACCGCCTGCCTCTGTCTCTTGAGTGCTAAGATTAGGCCAAGCTCAGACCAGATGACTTCAACTGTAAGGCCAGCCGAGACTATGTAGGGAGACCCTGTCTCAAAACACAGAAAGAAGGCTGGAGAGATGGCTCAGAGAGAAGAGGTGTTGGCCGCCAAGCCTGATGGCCTGAGTTGGATCCCTGAGACCTACATGGTAGAAGGAGAGAAAGAAACATTTCCTGTAACTTGTCCTCAGACCTCCACTCTTACACTGTGGTATGTTCGTGTGTGCACACTCCAAATAAGCAAATGTGAAAACAGAAGGGGAAGACAAAAGCAAAGAGGTGGTGATGCTGAGTATGACAGCAGCATAATGTTGTGTGTATGAAACTGTCTAAGCATTTCAGGCTGGGGTTGCAGTGGGATACTTGTCTTTTAAGCCCTGGGTTCCTTCCCCAGTACAGCCAAAAAAGGAAACTGGTCAGGCCATATCTACAGAGCAGTAATGATGAATAGGAATGTTTCAGAGGCACCGCTTTATTGCTTATTAAGTTCTGATAATTGACATTCTCAAATGTTCATCTCCCAGTAAGACTCTGCTAGAGCAGTGCTGATAGAATTTTGATCATGAATTAGCACCTTGGATATATAGCCAACGCTCAAATATTTTACTGCCTCTTTTCTGTAATTCCTCAAGGGTCAAAGTTTCCAAAATGTGATATATAATCTAAGGGTTTATAGGGATGGACACACATAGCAGTATGATTTCAAAAGGGAAAAGCATCACCAAGTAATGACTGTATAAAACCTGGTACATGCTACCTTCAAGGCATGCCAGCCCTCCTCTTCTCAGATTCAGAAACTGACAAAGCATTTGCCTAAAAATGAAACATGTTCACTTAACTGTATGAATTTTTAACAGAGATTCTATCTATGAAAATTTGTATTGGTTTTCATCAATGGGAGTGATTAGTGATTTCAGTATGTTTTCTTCCTACTTTTAGGTGGGAATAACTCAATTGAAAGAGAAAAAAAAAAAAAAAAAACCCAAACCCCTGCATCAATGGAGAGGTAGAACACAAAGAGGTAAAACGTGAAACTGTTACCAGGTGCTGAAGATTGAGAAACAATGGCCCAGGTAGCGGCCTCATTCTTGAGGCTCAGGTAGGTGTGGTTTCTGTGGAGCAGCTCTATAGGCTTCTTCAGACCTCAGACCTCAGACACAGGTCAAGGTCACTGGCATGGTCTGACAGATGTATAATATTAACAAGATATTGCCACATCTGGCGATATACAATACAGTGTTACAAAATCAAAGCTCACTGAACATGGTGATACACAGATGATCCCAATGCTTGAGAGGCTGAGGCAGGAGCACAACAGCCTCTAAGTCCAGCTCCGGAGGAACCCACACTTCTGTGTGGACTCCACAGGCAAAAACTGTACTCGTATAAAGACCTCCCAACACACAGAGATGCATATAGATGGCTCAGTGGTTAAGCACACTGACTGCTTTTGCAGAGGACCCAGGCTCAATTCCCAGCACCCACATGGCAGCTATGAACCATCTTTAACTCCAGTTCTGGGGGAATCCGAAGCCCTCTTCTGACCTCTGCAGCATTGCACAACATGGGTACACTCACATACATGCAGGCAATACACTCGTACATATAAAATAAAAATAATAAAATAAAAAATAAGTCTTTAAAACATTAACCATCACAGCAAGAACCTAAAATTCCCTCCAGTATTTATATGGTCTATATAGAGCTCCTGATAGGGGAAAAATTCTCATCACTTTTTTGAAAGGGAAAATCTTCCTTTGAGTGAAAATCTAATTGCTCTTCCATATTCCTCACATTAAAATGATAAAGTTGGACTAAGTAATTTGTAGGATTTATCTTGTTTCTCAATTTCTCCCACCTCTACCAGAAAAGAGTAGTGGGTAGGACCTGGTCTTGAGAAGGAGAAAGAAGGAAATGGCAATTTATCTGTGAATGACAGGAGGATTTTGCAGATGAAGTTAGAAATCAATTCCATTCTAGACTGAAAAAAACAGCAGAATTAAATAGCACGTAAGTGAAATAACGAAAAAGCATATAGATGTATAAAGAATATAATCCTGATTAAAATAAATATTCCCTCATTCTTTCTCTCTCTTTTGTTCACTCTCTCTCCTCTCTTTCTCTTCTCTCTTGATCTCTACCTCTCTCCCTTCTCTATCCGATTCCAGTACAGCTGTTGTACAAATCACACTGAGTAATACTGAACAGGTATTACAGATGTGGGGTGCTGTAAGTCAATACACAATTCAACACACTGGAGAATTTCAATAGCTCACAACATCTAGAGGCTCATCACCTGTAAGAATCTTTTTCTTCTTCCCATTTTTTTCCCGTGCTTTAAATACTGGCTTATTATTTTAGTCTTGTTATTCTAAGTGGTTTATTATTCTTGATGAATACTGAATTATTCTAATGGTGCTTATTATTCTATTCACTACAAACTCGAAACTGATTAGGAGTGAATAGTTGTTAAGGAGGCTTTTCCAATGGCAAAATTAGATTTCTGCGTTTTCACCACGCTTATATTTCAGTATCAGTAATTGCTTTGGTAGCCTCAATCACTTAACTATCTATTTCCCTCTTTAAACCACACAGATATAGTCCAGTGGTTCTAAAATAAAGAGATTTCTTTGTAAAAAGAATCTTAGTTTCAAATGACTTTCACTGAGTTTTTCACCCTCTAGAAGTACCTGGTGACCATGATTCACTTTTAATGATTAGGATACAGGAAAAAGAAAAAAAAAAAAAAAAGAAGATAGCTCATTCTTTCTTTGCTTGTGTGTATACTACTGTTTCTCTGGATGAATCCTGACTAGTATCACAGTTATTCCCCATATTGTTAAAATTATACCACAGCATTTATAACCTGCCCTGTAATAGTAGTTGACTTCATACATTTTCCTATATGTTAAAGTGTAAATACTGTGATTACATGTTACTTTTTATATCATTTATCACTGTAATTCATCAAATTAGATAGAAATTAGTATTTCATGTTGCTAAATAATTAATTAGAAGGCCATTAGACTGATCACTTCTAGTGCCCTGATTTCTTGGTAAGCAAATCAGAGTCAAACTCAGTATAATGTTTGTAGCCCAGGCAAAGAAAACTTAAACTTAACCAATCAGAAACTGTCAACTAATCTCTCAGTGGAAAATTTATCAGTCAGAATCCATAAATTTACCTCTAATTAGGTAGTTTACACTTAGCTTATCAAATATTTCCTTTGTCTTGATTCCATACACTATAAAAATTGTTCCTCTATCCTCTCTTGGTGGAGCTCAAGCGGTGTTTGGTTTAATACAGCTTGATTCATCAATCACTGCTGAATAAACTCTTGAAAATGTTAATGTGCCTAACTTTTAATAGTATCATTAAATATATTCCATTCAAAGATATAACGACTTAGAAATGGATGGACATAAAGACAATAAGGGCAACATATGGTAATTAACCATTATGCTACTATAATTCTGTTCTTATCAATGGAAAATTTCACATTGTTGATTATGTATACATTTGATTTTTCAGATATTGACATCTTAGATTTATTCATTCTTTTACTCAAATTGAGACAAAAGTACTTATTTTACATTTTTCTTTGTATACAATTTCCTTCTAATGTAGAGGTTTTTGTTTCTTTCTTATTTAGTTTGTTAACTTATTGTTTGGTGTTTTGGGACAGAGCTCAACTGTGTATTCACGGGTGGCTTGTAACATACTAGGTAGCAAGGGTAAGCCTCAAGCTCTTATTCATTTTCATCAGCCTGTACATACATATCACAATGCCCAGCTGTAATACAGGTTTTTGATGACAGTATTTGCTTTCTCCCTTATGACATCTTCACATAATTTGAACAGATTTCATTGATACCTCTTAGAGATCTGTCACTCTGGATTTCATGTTTTTGCTAATCTGACATAATCTGACATTCTTAGACTCTCTCCTCTGTCCCCTCTATTTTTAAGGTCTGCTGTACCTGCCTTTGAGCTACAAATATTAATTTTTGTTTCATTAAAGGTATAACAATACTATATTTTCTAGATAACTATATTTATAGTAAAGTAAAATGTCTTTCTACTGATATTCAGAACTTCTCAGGGGCCATTTGTCTTAATATAATAAAATTTGATACTTAAGTAATTTTAAATCAATATTAAAGAAGAATCTTTTTTTCTTTTTCTCCTTTTCTCCCCAATAATCTCAGGAAGAGAAATTTAAAATTTGTATCATCATTGAATTGAATTTAGCCCTTACAAAACTGTTTAGCTTTTATAATAATTCACTTTATCCTCACTGGCCCCTTCTTTCAGCAATACCTCTATCCAGAAACCACAGTGCTTTTAAAAATTTTTAAAAATATTTTATTATTTTTATTTTATGTGTATGTGTGTATTGCCTGAATGTAGGTAGGTACACCCATGTTGTGCAGTGCCTGCAGAGGTCAGAAGAGGGCATCAGATCCTCTGGAATTGAGTTCCAGACAGTTGTTAAATGCCATGTGGGGGCTTGGAACCAAATCTGGATGCTCCACAATAGCACCCAGAGCTCTAACCACTGAGCAATCTCTTCAGGTCCCTGAGTGCTTTCTAAGTTGCACAGTCTCCCTGTTGTAAATCTTTCTCAAAGTTTTTTTTTCATTTAAATTTGACAATATTTGAAAAGAACTCTAATCACCTAAATAATAACTCACAAAAGTGTACAGATGCCAGTGTTAATCTAAATTTTAGGTTGTTTAAAAATCACCAGAAATGTTTGACAAACATAGATTCCCAGGACTACATTTCAAACTTTAATTTTAGAGTTCTGGCATTTCGATGTCAGGATGCCCCTCTCCCTGCCTTTGTTTTCTATCCACAGGTTCTCGCCTCACTCCCCAGAATCAATTCTCACTACCAAAGATTTATTCATAAGGTATGTCCTTGGGGGGCTCATACCCTCAATGCAGTGATTGGATTTTATTTAGTTTTCTTGTAGTATATCTTCTTTCCAGGATTTTTAACATTTTGATAGATCTCTTTTTAAAATACTTCATTTATTTTTATTTGTCTGAGTGCATTGCCTGCATACAGGTAGGTGCACCTGTGTAGTACCCACAGTACTCTGTGCAATATCCACAGAGGTTAGAAGAGAATGTTGTATTCCCCTGGAACTGGAGTTTCCAACAGTTGTTACCAGTCATATGGATACTGGGAATGGAACCCTGATCCTCTGCAAGAGCGGCCAGTGCTGCTGTCATCTCTCCAGCCCCAAGATTTGAAAGATCTTTTTAGCACTGTCCATGACCATCCTCACCTTGATTTCCTTTCTAGATTAGACACTGTCATGTGGAAGGAACTTTGCTTTGTTCAATACTGCATCTCACAGAGGGAGAAAGAGAGAGAGAGAGAGAGAGGCAGTAGAGAGAGAGAGAGAGAGAGAGAGAGAGAGAGGCCTGAAACTGCTCATACAGTTTTGTGGGATAAGGAATAAATTGTGAATTTTAGAATATGTGAGAATTACTGTCAAGAGATATTTTTAACAAGGTAGGTATATATTAGTTCATCCAAAGCTTCCTGTAAAATACTAAGACCCAACTAATAAATTATGATAAAGAGAAACATCACCCAAAGTTCCGGTTCTGTTTGTCCTCCTGTATCTTGTATCTGCTTCTTATTTGGCAGATTTTTAAAATGGTGGTGCACACCTTTAATCCCAGCACTTGGGAGGCAGAGGCACGTGGATCTTTGTGAGTTTGAGGCCAGCCTGGTCTACATAGTGAGTTCCAGGACAGCGGGGGAACAGGGAGACCCTGTCCAAAAAAAAAAAAAAAAAAAAAAAAAAAAAATACACTTTTTAAGTAATAACTATTACAAAGAGCTCTAGAAGCACTAGTAAAGAATTACCTCTACAAGAGTATGAGAGACTAATTAATAGCCAGATATACCTCACACTGAAAACACAAAAGATGTTTAGAGTCTAACCATCAGCCACGCACACTTCTCTGTGAGCAAGCACTTCTCTGCCTTGAAATTTCGATAGAAAAATATTTAGCCCAATCTTCCACAAAATCTACATCAGATAGACTTTAAGCAACATGGGCTGTCGTTTAGTCTCCAGTCTCAACTAGGAACAACCAAAGAAACCCCAAATATCAGTCTTAATTTATGCTATCGCTATATGACCATGTATTTTCCCTCTAATAGTATTAACTCACTTCTGATGTTTAACAGACCACTCACAAAATTGTAATTATTACGAAATAGTGAGGCTTCTCATTAGAATTTCAATTAAGAATACATTGTTTGGTGTTTTGTTTGTTTTCATTTGCTTTAATGTAACATGGGATAAGAGCCATAATTATTTTATTTGAAATTAAGATTGGCTGAAATAGTGGACAGAAAATAGAACTAGCTAATATTTATTGCTTAGTTTTACAGTAATTTAACTGAATTGGTTATTTGCTTTCTATAGTCCTACATGCTAATGAAATACTGCATATTGGAGACTTACTGATTGCTATGTTTTTCAAATGTGACATATCAGGAAATACAGTACAGCAATAGTTGAAGTCAGTAATTGGGCCACTGTATTTCTAAGGGAAAATGTTACATATTTGCTTTAGAAGCCAATTGGTTTCATACTTTTTTAAAAACTCTGGTAAGCCTCCAACTAGTAATTCCTCTAGATTTATTAAATTAAGCAAAATGCACCATGGATAAATCTGTTTTATATCTCAAAAGAGTGAGTCAAAGAGTATGTAGTCAGAGACGACAATGTGGATATTATTACCTCTGTTTCTATCACTTTCATCTTAGGAGTCTGAAATTTGATGTTTACATTTTCTTCTCAGTTCCCAAACTCCACAGGCAATTACAAGTTTCTAATCTGAATCCTTAATAACCACACCAATAAGATAGCTTTTAAAACACTAGTACAAGTAAATATAAAGATAAGAACAATGTTAACTCTGCAGAACTAAGTCTTACACAAATTATTTGTAATATGTTCTCTGCTTTCAAAATCAAGAATCTTAGAAGAATTTTAAAAACTCAGTGTTTGGCTTTAGTCTTGAAGGGATGAAAATATTCCTATTCAAATTTTAATATGTGAACTTTCTGCAATCACTCGAGAATAAATCACAAATTGTATACTAAATATATTAAAGATTTCAAAACACAATAAGCAGAAAACTTTGATGTTTCTGACCTCTTCGGAAGCATTATTGTGCTTTTATGTCATTTTTAGGAGACAAATATGACTACCCCTCTAATCAAAATTTATGGTACCTTAATTTTTCCTGCACAGATTTTCTGATCACAGTATAAGGATCATTAGTTTTTCAACCGTTTCCATCCTGTAAATATGAAAACATATTTGCACAATGTTTTCAATAATGGCAAGCCACATCAGTTCTAAAATCTGCCTCCTATTTTCCACAATCTAATTTTCATTTCTATGAAAACAGGACTTTGTAGCCTGTAGGTAATATTAACTCAGACTTTAAAACTACAGTCTGGCAACTGACTTCTATTTTACCTCTAATGAAAATAGTTGTCAAAACTGTTGAACCAAAAAAAGGTCTTGCAATGTTCCATTAAAAAAAATTATCTTATCCCAGTTAATTCAGTTTCTTCAAGAACAAGATGCTAACAGCAACCAATACTGAGAATGAATCCACTAGCTTATTTTAATTAATTAATTAATTTATTTATTTATTTATTATTTTGGTCTTTTTGAGATAGGGTCTCCCTGTAGCCCTAGCTGTCCTAGAATTCACTATGTAGACCAGGCTGGCCTTGAACTCACAGGGATCCACCTGCCTCTGCCTTCCGAGTGCTGGGATTAAAGGTATGCGCCCCCATGCCCGGCCCACTAGCTTATTTTAACTCCAAGTCACCAAGCCATTATATGAGTAACCTGCTATATAAAGCATTGGGATTTGGCTCCTTGAAATACTGAAGCAATTATACACAACATAGTTATCTCTTAAAATATTTGAGCTTTTAATATTTTACATGCTCTTTTAAGTCCATATTTTAAATACACATAATAATTGAATCTTACTATTTTTTTATTCTTTAATCACAACATGATCCAAATTATCTCTTTATATAATGAAATGTGGTCTCACAGTATAAATCAAGTATAGTCACATCACTGGCCTTACATGTTAGTTCAGCATGTTAATACTGAGTTTTCCTCTTATGTATGAAGACCCATTTTTATACAGAGTATCTGATGAAATTAATTATTGACATCAAAAGATCAAATTAAATATCTTTGGCTAGAAAAAGTCAAAATAACTATACAGTTGAAAAAGTTCAAATTTAAGTATCTGATTTTTATATAGTTGAGGTATCTGCTTAAGTACAGCCCTTAGACAAGAGGTTTGTGATCACCATATCTGAGCCAGAAACTCACCCAACTATCCCCAAGCCAGCTCTGCTTCTCTTTACTGTGGTTACTTCTTCCTAGAGATACAATGATATTATGTATATAAATACTGTACATACATATTCTACATATTTCAAAAAACAAAATCATGCTATAATAGAGGAGATGGGTGGTATGACTCTAAAATGCAATATATGTTTGTTCATTGGATATTTATTTAGACAAGTCATCTATTAAGATATTGTCAGAAAATTATTTTCAAGAAATGGAAATCATTATTTACAAATCACATTTCAGAAGAGTATATACCATGTTATCTCATTTTGATTTAAAAAGACAATATACATACATAAAATAAGACCTTCAGAATACTGATCACCTTTGATCATTATGACATCAGTCATAATGTTTTGGTTTACTTGTTTTCATGTTCATGCGTGCTATTCTGAAGTACACACACACACACACACACACACACACACACACACGTTGTTCTAGTTTGCTTTTCTGTTGTGATGAAACACTAACCAAAACCAACTTATGGAAGAAAGAATTTATCTTATGCTTTCAGGTAACAGTTCATCGCTGAGGAAAGTCAAGGGAAAAACCTGGAGGTGGGAACTGAACTAGAGACTACTGAGGAATGCTACCTACTAACCTTGCTTCCTCTGAACTGCTCAGCTACCTTTTTACGCAACACAGCCCCACCTGCCCAGGGATCACACCACCCACAGCATTCTGGGCCCTCCTACATTAATTAGAAATTGAGAAAAAGCTCCCGTAGATACCTAAAGGCCAATCTATTGGAGGTAATTCTAAAGTTAAAGTTTCCTCTTCCAGATGTGTCAAATTGATGACCAAAATTAGCCAACACTTATGGTTACATAATAATAAAGTTTATTTTAGTAATCAAAAAAAATGAGAAAACAGATTTCTTACATTGAGGACATGAGTGTTTCTTTTAGTGTTTCTTTTAATCTACTTTTCAGAGTTAAAAGGTCAAAATGAAAACATAAACAAACTTAAAAATTAGACATATGGGGCTGGAGAGATTGCTCAGTGGTTAAGAACACTGGCTGTTCTTGCAGAAGACCCAGATTCGAATCCCAGAACCCGTATGGCAGCTAACAACTGTCTGTAACTCCAGTTCCAGGGGATCTGATGCCTTCTTCTGACCTCCATGAGCATTGCACAACATGGGGGCATTTACATGTATGCAGGCAATACACTCAAACACATAAAAATTAAATAAAAATAGTAATTATGAAAAGAATTAGACATATGCTCCATTGTATAGTGCCTTGACATAGCAAATCAACCTGAGCACAAATAACAAGCATTTCTTTTCTAAAAATCTAACCTTTGGAAAAACATTAAGTTTAACAGGCATTGCTCCCAGGCATGTTTGCTGAAACCACCTTCTACTCTCGTATTTTCCAGGCTCCTGTATTCCTCACCTCTGTCTCTTCCCCTTCTTACATTGCACAACCCTCTAGTTTGACTTTCAAGATAGTTTTCAATATAAAGTCCTCCTAATTCTTTATCAAAAATAAAATCTCAAACATCAGAAATATTAAAACTACATGTTTAACATATTTTTATACAATGAAAGTTGATGGGAGTTTTACTTAAACGTGGTATTCTTCAAGAAACGTTCTGAATTAATTCATTATATTTACAAAGCACCCATTGTGATTTCATGGAAATTAAATTTCAGAAAATTAACAGTTTTACAAGATTAGATTTCTTCACACCCTATTGTATGACTTCCTAATCATTCAGAACATATATCCTTCAACAAATTATACAGTTTTCTTTATGTAGATAGTATACATTTCTGAACTAATTTTAGGTACTGATTCAGGTAGTAAGCATGAAAATAACATAATTTCTGACAAGATGCACACGTGTTTAACATATACTCTGCTAAACTTGTTTCAGAGAAGGCTGGTTTCAGATCAAAACCACAAAACCATCAATAATCACTCATGCTTGGCCATTGACAAAGATAAATTCTGAGTGACAGACTTGAGGAGGAAGGTGGGGGCATGTGTAAACTTGATATACAGAACCAGATTTCTAAAAGGAGTTCCAGTCAAGGACTCAGTCCTGATCTCTAGCATAACTGTGTCCTTACACATGTGCTGTCCTAGCCTGGGTACCTCTTTTCATGTCCTCTTTGCTGGAGAAAACCAGATTCCCTGGTGGCCCCACCTCATTTCCTTATACACGTAACCCTGTCATCTCTCCCATCCATCTCTCCTGCCTGTAAGGGAGCAGAGGCTCCTTGGCAATAAGACAATTCCCTACTATCTGCACTGCATCGACCTAATCATCGCCCATTCTCATCCTGCCAAAGAAAATGGAACTGGAGCTCGATGAATTACATTAAAAATCCTCCATTGCTCCTTTCAATGTGGCTCCAGGTACTAAAGAGCCACCTCAACATCTGATTGCTCAAAAGGTGCATACAAAAAATCGATATACATGGTCCATTAGTCATTAGAACTACTAGAATATTTTAACAGTATTCTCATTCATTTTATAGAATTTTTTCTAGAAAGACACTTGAAATCACTATAACATGTCTTCTTCCATTTTAAATATGCATAACTCACTTGTCTTTGTAAATCAGTTTAGGAATTTTAGCATAAATACAGGTTGTAGCTGAGACTGAGGATCCTATGTAAGTCATGACATTAAGGCAAATAATGAAATTTGCACATTCCTAATATTTCACTTTTCTAATAGGTAATATTTTAAGAGGTTATGTCTTACAAACATCAGTCTCATACATAATTCTTAGTATATCAAGAACTTTCACCTTTATCAGCTTGTGTCTATGCATAACACGCTATCGACTATTAGAAAAATTCACTAAAGTGTTTGATCAACAAATAAATTTTATTTTACTTTGTTAACTGAAGTTTGGAACAAGTTACTTTATAAAATGATTTTGAATAGAAAATTAAAATTCTACCAAGTAACAAATCACAAAATCAATAACTATAAGCAAAGTGAAAACCCATTGATTTACAAAGAAATCACTAGATTTTTTAAATTTAGCACTTCAGCTAAGTGGCATGCCATCTAATAAAAAAAGGATTGCAATTCAATAAATGTTGAAATTACAAGGCGTAGAAAACACTAGAAAGATAAATAAAATAATACTACATTCATGTTACCACTTATACACGTGCATGTGCTGAGGAATACAAATTTATTACCTCTAGACTATATGAATATTTTATTAAGAGGTGGTTAAGAAGTCTCTTAATAGGGGGCCGGAGAGATGGCTCAGCAGTTAAAAACACTTGCTATTCTTCCAGACAACCTGGGTTTGATTCCCAACACCCACAAAATGCTTAACCACCATCTGTAACTCCAGTTCCAAGGGATCTGACTCCATCTTCTGGCCTCTGCAGGCTTTGTAGGACACAGGTGCACCCATATAGATGCAGACAAAACTCTCATACACATAAAATAAAAATAATAAAATATTTTAAATAAAATTTAATAAAAGACGTCTCGGGTCTGGAGAGATGGCTCAGTGGTTAAGAACACTGATTGTTCTTGCAGAAGTCCTGGGTTCAAATCCCAGCACCCACACAGCAGCTAACAACTGTCTGTAACTCCGGTCTCAGGGGATCCGACAGCCTCTTCTGACCTCTGTGGGCATTGCATGACCCGGGTGCACTTACCTACATGCAGGCAATACATGCATACACATAAAATAAAAATAATAAATGAAATTAAAAGAGAAAAGTCTAAAAAAAGATGTCTGTTAGTATGGAAAGCTAAATATGATCCTTATTTATCAAGCTTGTATATAAAGTATGCAGTTTAAGACTCTTGCATTTCTTTAAACACATCAGAATAAACTTAAACATTTTGAAAAATAATAAAAGAATATGAGGAAAAAATTAATATAGAATTTTCAAGCATGTTTGCTCTGAAGACTGTTGATTTGTTTGCTGTTCTTGGTTCATAGTGCAGGGCTGGGAACCTAGGTCCTGAGGAAGGTTGGTCAGCATTCCACCCCTGAACTACATCAACTAACTAGGTGGCTGGATTTTTAATTTAAACTTTTGTTTTCATTACTACTCTTGAGACGTAAAAGAAAACCCACTAATCATTGCATAACAAACTTGCCAGTGAACTATGACTGAGTTAAGGTCACACCCATCCAAAGACCATCTTTTCAGAATCTCAACACTAGAGATACCCTCAGAAACAAGCTCATAGCATTTTCCTCACGTAATCCACATTATCTTCCTCCATGACACTGGCATGAGTGATTATTCAGAACACATTTGAATGTCTTCAGTAATGAAAATCTCACTACCTACTAAGATAAATGCACAAAATTTGGAGAGGAGAGACGATGCAGTCATGATGAGATTTTAAGGGAGTTCTTCCACAACTTAATAATAGTCTTGTATCAGAAAAGTACAAGCTCCAGACACATGTTACAGCTTCCACTAGCAGGCAGTGGCTGCATCTGCAAATATTCTAACTAGTAGATGTCTGTTGTGATCTATAGTAGGTGAGTTGATGCTCAGAGCCACTCAAATCCACTTCTCTCCTATTTTGAAATCATAAATAACTGCATCCAATTGGCTAATCATTGGTGGCACTCATGACTCTCAAAACCAAATATTCCAGGAAATGCCATTGTTTACTTTCCATTCTCTGCACAACAGAATCTCACTGGGACAGCAGTAAAATGAACCTGAGTTAGGACCTTCGGTATTCAACAGACACAGCAAATGTAAGCATCTCTTTGCCCCTAAGAAATACTTAGTTCTGATTGTCCTAGTTTTGTTTCTGTTGCTGTGATAAGATACACTGACAAAAACAAATTTAGGAGAAAAACGGGGTTTGTTTCGCCTCACAGCTCCAGGTCACAGTCCATCGAGCAGGGACGTCACAGTGGCAGGAACTTGAGGCTGATAGTCACATCCCATCCACGGTAAGAACAGAGAGAAGTGAATTCATTCCATGCTCATTTGCTTGCTTAGGCACAGCTGTATTTCTCTACTCATATACAGTTCAGGACCCCCTGTCTAGGGAATGGTGCCTTCCACATGGGCTGTTCTATATCAATTCACTTAAGACCATCCTGCACACACACGCTCATAGGCCAAAGCAACGTAGACAATCTCTCGTCGAGAGTCTCTTCTCGGGTGATTCTAGATTGTATTAAGTTCACAAAGCTAACCATCATGACATTCTCCCACACAATCTAAACGATACAGTTAATTTTAAATGTTCAATGATGCATTCCCCCACATAGCGTGCTCTTCTTTTCCAGTAGTCCAAAACTTTACTGAATCTAAATAATTCTAACATAATACACAGGTAAGGGTATTTTGGAGTATAAAGTTTAAAGACTGCTTCATTTAATATGCCATTGCTATGTTCTAATCAAATCAAAGAGATAATACTATAAAGTAGACTAAAATAGGTCATTTTCATATGCTAATGGTAATTTTATGTACTTTTTGCTTTTCTCTAAATAAGTTGTTTCTTGGCCCATAAACCTAAATCATGTGGAAAGTTTTGACTTTGAGTGAAAAGAGCTACATACACTTATGGTATGTGAAATGCAAAATATGAATACCTATATATTTTGTAAGACTGATAGATAATCAGAAATAATCATATTATTCTGTTTCCCCATCAAAATTTATACCTGCATTGGTTCTTCGTTATGAAATGAATATCAAGGTAATGATGTCAAATAAATTTTTAAGAGGCCAAGTATTTTGAATTGGAGAAAGCTTTCATCAGTATGCTGAAGATTCACCAAGAAAGGAAACCTCATCACCAGACTTAGTTGATGACAGAACTATCATCACTCTTTATTGTATAATTACTTGAAAAGATTGTCTTTATTCCACCTTGAAAAAAAAATTTATAGGAGCCAACATTTCACTAAAGTCTGTTAACTTTAAGGTAAATGAAAATATATTTTAGAAATTAAGAATAATTTGAAGAAATGCCCTACCAAGGAGAAGGGGAGAGGCAGTGTGTGGAAAGGTAGTAAGAAATAGCAAGATGGAGAAAAGGCAAGCTGAGTAGACTGTGGCTGCCTGGTCATCATGCGGCTAGTTCTATGCCACAATGCTAACTACTACAATAAGGGCATGCCTGCTTAGAAACACACTCAGCTTTGCTTTACAGTTGATGCTATAGAGAAAGATCAGGAGCTATAATAATAAACCTGCATGTCAAGATGTGGTGGGTACCTCCAGAGGGATTCCTGGTTCTTATGTCCCAAAAGAAGTAATTGAATAGAGACATGACAGAAGGATAGTAGCAGAGTCAGGGTCTGTTCATTAGAAAAAAAGATACACCTTGGGGAGATGACGGACTAAGCAGAGGAAAAATATTTAGTAGCTGAAATGGCCCCACTGCACACACAATAGTGGCTTTTATGTCACACAGAGTAGGCTTTTTTTGTTCATTTGCATAGTATAGTCTGTCATGCATGATCTGTTCCATGTAGTTCCATACGCTACTCCAGGCATCACATGTCTCATTAACATCTTAAATTCCCACCCAGGGATGTCCGTTTTAGTATTATAATGAGCCATACTTCATCTTCACTCCACAGTGTCTCTGAACCCACATCGGTGGCTCTGGCCTGTTCCAGTCAGCCATAGTTGGTTCCAGCCTTCATGATTTCCTAGAGGATCTTCTGTATATACAAATTTTATAGTGCTTATATAAGCCCTGTGTCTTTTACTGCTTGATTTCACATTACAGTTCCTTAGTAAAAAAGCAGCATGACTCTTCTTAGATCCATTTTAGCCAAAAGGGGATGGGAACTGCAGAGAACCTATTTGTTCAGAGTTTCTTGGAACTGTGCCCCTACAATTGATTTATTGAAACAGTATATCCAGAATGAAAGGAAGAAGAGAAAGTCAGATGCTGTCTTATTAAAAGAGACATTATCAGGTGAATCCCATATAGTATTCCCTGCACAAATGGGTTAGTCTTCTCTGTATTGCTTCCCATGAATAATCAAATAATCAGTGTTTGCAAGATTTAATATTCACCATATGCACATATCCTTACATACAATATTCTAGGTCCGGTACAAGAAAGTGTCACAAGGAAATAAACCTATGTTTAGGTTACAAGAGGAGCTCAAGGCTCAGTGAACTTGTCTACAACTATAAACAAAAAAATAACTTTTGATTGGCAGTTTGGTAAAGGTCATTTGTTCAGTGTGTCCGAATTGTGAAAGCATTGCCACAAGGCCTTCTGGATCTCCCTATCCACCATATTTTTCTGTCTCAGTAATCCCTGGGTTAGTTTTCGCACACTAACTTCAAATGGAAATCTCAATATCCCATTAGCTTTGTAAATTCAGGGAAAGAAAATTAAAAGATTCAATATTGCATTTCTTTTATCCTTTCTCTTAAGTGCATTATTTTTTAAAGGAAATAAAATATTTTCATTACCTTTGAGTTTGAGAAACAGATTTTTATGGCCATTTACTGTTCCCCTTAAACAGTTGCTAGGGCCGCCTTTCCTTGTTCACAGCTTGGAGTTAATGTCTCTATGGAAGTAGCACATGCCATAGCTATATTAATGGACTTCACCAGTTGTCTTCACAATCCCTCATTCCCTAGCAATGTTCCTTGCCCCAGATGTTAAATTTGATTAGTTCTTGTCTATTTGCATTGTACTTCAAACACCACATTCCTCTTCTGAATTCAACAAAATACTAGCCCCCCAAAAGCCACATACAGAACTTTTTAAGTGAAAAATTAAAGGAAGACATGACTAAAAACTGGCCATAGATAGGAGGAAATGGGTGTTGTCCTGCCAGAAAGGTGATGACACATTCTTTCAAAGGTACATTCCCTGGGTCCCTGGGGTTGCCCTATTCTAACTTGCTTCAACCTCCCCATGAGATATCTTTCTCCCTAAATCTTAAGGGATGTGAAGAGTGAAGGTCAATCTTCGGTAACTAGTTCCTGTTTGTGTAAGTTTCCTTTGGGTTGCTGTGACAAAACACTGATCAAGGCAACTTATAAAGGCAGATTTTATTTAGCTTATGGATGAGAGGGATCAAAATGCAAAGCGGTGGTGAGGCACGGCAGCATCTTCAAGCATGCACGGGAAACAGCGATAAACAAGAAATCCAACAAGGCTTAAGAGCTCTCAAAGCCCGCCAAAGTGACATGCGTCCTCCAACATGGCCACACCTCCTAAAAGTTCCTTGATCCTGCCAAAACAGCACCACAAACTGGGGACCAAATGCCCAAATACTTGGAGCATATGGGGGCCCTCATTCAAAGCACCACACAGCTGAAATAGGACTGTTGAAAAATCAGGGAGATGGCCTTTTCTAGATGTCTCTAAGGGAAAGCTTTCTGAAGAAAATGTTTAAAATTGTTCACAAAATTCCCTTGCCAGACTGTGGAGTTGAAACAAGGAAGTCTCCTCCATGAGAGGGTCAGGCTGCTGTACTGGTTGATCTAGATTTCCCGTGTCTTTCTTGAATTCATCTGAAACTGTGTTGTAATATCATTTGGAATTAGATTTGTTGAATCTTGGAAGAAATTAACTGTATATGTTTATTGAAAAGTGGGAGGCAGTGTTAAGTTAAACTGAAGAATTAAGGACAGAACAGGCAGCATCAGAGGAAAGAATGCCAAAAGACTCAAGCTTCCAATGTGTGGTCCATGGATATTACCTAGGTATTCAAATGTATCTGCTCTCTGAAGAATAGTCTTGAGGTTTGTTGGGCTTTTCTGGATTTGTTAACAAAGCAACAACATTCTTCCCTGAGCTATAAGAACCTTCCCCCTTGTCTTGCCATAAATCTAAGATTACCATTCTGTTTTAAAGGACCACTTTGCAAGGGAATCTAATGGATCTTGAATTTGTGGGAGACCCTGTGCTTTTCCTTTAGAGCCTTGGTTGTTTCTTTTGATAGCTGTTAGATTCCTTGTGGACTTTCTCCCATGGCTAGGCAAACCCTCCCAGTACCCTCTCAAGGTATTCCAAGTGGCACCAGCAGAGAAATTGCTAGAATTCAAAGGTGGGGGATTTCATATATATGGAAAGGTAAGGAGGTATTTTCCCAGGTAATGGAGATGCCTGGTGTTGCACATCCTAAAGAAGAAGTGCCTCTCCAGAAAGAAGGTATTATTAGATAAGTCTTTTTTCACTCACCCTGCCAAAAGAGGCCTTGAGAATCTGTAGTTTACCGTGTAGATGAGAAATATAAAGCATAGTATTTAGGTCTGGCATAGAGCCAGGCACCCAGATAAGTTCCTAACTTATCGGAGTAGACAGCAAAGTCATATTTCCAAGTCTGGACCTGTCGACTTAATCTTTGAGCTGTCAAATTGGCCTATCAAGGGGGATGTCTTTGGGCATGGTAGCTGGTTTTGGTTATCTAGTCTTTGTAAATACAAAGTACCTCTTTTTAGATCCCATAATAGTCAAGAGGAGCCTAAACTGTAGCCAGTGAGGAAAAACCAATTGTCAGCAGTGGACTTTTTTAGGTAAGAGGCTTTGTTTGCTCTAGATGTAGGCCTTCTTCCAGGATCTAGATGGCTCATAAATAGGTTAGAAGTCGTTGGGGAAGGTACCAGAAAATAAAGTTAGCTTTTAAATAGGGTTATCACAAATGTCTTTAAATTCAATCCAAGTTGAATAATAAAGTAGCTTTGAAGTTCCTGACAGAAAAATTAGCAAAGATCAGCAAGTAAGTTTTTTTCACCCATGGGCCAGTACCCACTTCTTTATGCACACAGAAAAGGAGCTTACAGCTATGTCTGGGTTCAACATATAAACGGTGATCCACTAGGGAGGAAAAATGTTTCCACTTGTCGTTAGTTTGGAAATGGACCATTTCCAGGCATTGTCTCAAATCTTTTTAGCGATCCAGTAGCTACCAGTTGGCAGAAGAACTGAAGCACTAGTCCCTCTATCCCTGTCACTGTTCCCTTTCAGTGAAAGATTAGAAGAACCACAGTAGAGCCCAGAGAAGGAATCCATTCTAGCAGGGAAGAAGACATGAAGAGGGGCAGTGGTTTCTAACAGAAGCAAAACTAGTTTTACACAAAGCAGGAAAACAAGATCTTATGTGAGTCTTATCACATGGATCACGATGCCACTAAGAATATGTTCTCCCATCTTTTTAAAGGGACTAGCTTAATGACAGCTATAAAACAGCGGTCCAAGCCATGCCTCCTCTGTACATCTCTCTCAGCCGTTTGATTTCTCTCAGAGGTTGATACGTGGTCATTTAGATGACCTCTATGGTGAATCACTGCCACTTTTCTGGAAGGTTAACAGCTTCTAGCAGCAGAAGGATCTTTTTTCTGATGTTTTATGAGGACCAGCTTCCCTGTCAGCAACCCCCTTTCCTTCCATATCCTTCATGGGTGTGTAACAACAAAAACAGATATTAGGAGCGAGTGTAAATAGTCCATCTTTTTCCTTTTGTCCTTTTGGGAAGATGTCCCCATGAGTAGTATATGTGACTTGACTCATGTGTTGAGGCTCACAATCGCACTCTAAGCCCTACATTCACAGTGGATGATTTAACTACAGCCATCAATGCACCATTCTTTCTCCAGATTGACCAGGGAGGGATTGGTCTATTAGGACAGTTCAGCTAGTATAAATTTGAGAAATAACCTGTTCACAAAAATGTTCAACTCCCTGGTCTGAGTGCATAAGAAGGACAGGATTTAAATGTTACAAGTTTTCACCACAACCTTGGAATTGTCCAGAGATTACCTTGGTATTGATTATTTATCTCCCTGTCATCAAGAAGTGTCCTCTAACTTCCAGAATAGTTTTGATCTGATAGGACTTTGAATCTCCAATGTCTGTGAATACCAGAACTATCTTACCCAAAGGGCAGTGGGTGCTAGCACCCTTTGCTGGCCATCTCTGTGTAGTTATGTTTAGCTTCATTGAACAACAGGCTGGTCATGGTTCAGGGCCTACATACTGCTTTGAACCCCAACAGCTACTCCATTTTTCTCTGCTTCAAAGTGAAGGGCTTTGTTAGTTAAGGTAGACCCAGGGAAGGGGCCTGAGTTAAATCCTGTCTGAGATCCTTGAAGGAGACTGACTGCATCTTTGAAGTTCTTTCCACTGGGTCAGTTTCTGGCCCCATATTTGCCTCGTGGGATTGAGAGAAATGATCATTTATATCAAATACTGACAATCAGTGAGTGTAAAACACAGCAGGATTCTTTTCTTTTTCTTGGATGATTTCTCTAATTTTGTTATAAATAACTGGCTTAGCTATTTCTTTTGTTACTTTCCCTATAAGGGCTTCTAGGAAGTTTGGCCCTCTTAGTCCTTCCCAATTAGTGTTGCAATCCCAATCAGGGATCATAAAGGGATAGTTTTATCTCCCAATGAGTCCCTTTGGAGTTCTGGCAGACATTTCGTGTTTTCTTATGTAATTGCTGATAAAATTCATCCTTTTGCAATTTATGTGCATCAGGTGATTAAGAAACCTACATACCCTCTGAGGAAATCCCAAAAGCTAGAGTCAGAGTTTAGAGCCTACTAGTAATCTATCTGAGTTCTCAGAGTAACTTCCAGGTTTTTGCTTACATTGTTGGATTACAATTATTGTAAATGGCACCAAAATTGAATCATTCCATTAGTTCCAGCCACTTCTCTCAGTGGTAAGAACACTTGTCATGCCACTGATGTTCCACTATGGGCATATTTGGGACTCAAAGATAGCAGTTGAGGAGCAGTAGGAGGTACTGGGTGTGTTCACCGTCGTCCCTACCCCCTGAAAAAATATTCAGTTTCAAAGTAGTGGATCATCTAGACTATCCAAGCTTTCTCATCTCACGTTTCCTTTGAGTCTTTGCTTACTTTACAGAGCAAGGGCTCCTAAAAGAGAGCCATGAAAGTCTGAACACATGGAGTCTCAGACCATATCCCTGGCCTTATATATGAAAAAAAAAAAACATAATTGCAGAATAGTACTGTAGCTAAGGCTGCCATTTTGAGCTCATTTCTCTCCATCTACCACTTTGTATTGAGGCCAGGAAGTATCACAGTACAATATGATATACCGTTTTCTAAGGCTGTTTGGATCCAACTTTCTCCAGTGGTTAATGGCATACAAAAGAGAGGAGTCCACTGGACTAGAAGAGAGATTCCCATGGTCACTTGTAGTTTAGAGGAGAGAAGAATGAAGATATATATATAGGCCAGATTCTCATCTGGTGAGGTGGCTCCTGGACAAAAGGGGCACAGAGAAGGTGAGATTTGAAGATTCCAGAGGAGTCTTCCTGGGGACCATCTTTAGGGATGTTGGACACCTGTAGCTTTAGGTGCTCATACCTCTTCCGGAAAGGTTTTCCCCATAATTTATGCCCCTTTTCCCGGTGAGAAATTCCTCAGTGTATACAATTGTTTTTATTAGCCTTTCACTTTGAGTATCTGGCCTCCTCTCACGAATTCCTTAGACAGGTGGCAGGAAACATATCTTGTGAGTGCCTGGAGTAGGACTGGAGTGTGGATTTTGCCAGCATCAAAAAGAGCCAGGCAAAGCTGGTGTGTGGCACAGCCTTTAGTCCCAGCATGAAGAGGCAGGAGGATCTCTGTGAGATTGAGGCCAGCCTGGTCTACGTAGGGAGTCCCACGTCAACTGGGGTACACGGAGACCCTGCCTCAAAAAATTAAAAAACAATCAATCAATTAAATAAGCAAACAAATGAATGAACAAACAAACAAATAAATAAATAGTAAATAAATAGTAAATAAATAGAGCCAGGTGACTTGCTTTGGAAGAAAGGGAAATTCGTGTGTCCAGTCTAAAAAATTTAGACAACTGCAAGTCTCAACTATTCCTGCCTCTTGGAAGTATTTAGTGGGGTCAGATATTTTAGAATTATAAGCTTAAGCTAATGGAAGGGAGAATCTTTTACCCTGGATCTCAGAACCGAGGCCTTCCAACAAGGTCTGCAACAAGGACAAGGCTCCTGAACTGTGGAAATTAATTTAAAAAAAATGGGATCAGAAAACTGACATCCTCGTAGAGAACAGGGAAAAAGTTAAGAGAGGGAATTTAAGGAGAAGGGGGTAAAGAAGAATTCCTTTGCTTTTGGTACTGTACACATATATAACATACACCTATCTACGTTTGGATTCTGCCAGGTAGGGCCTATGTTGTTCTGTTCCATGGCCTGGTTATCCTGTTATGGAAATCTTCAAGCTTTGAGCATCCAAATGACTTTTAATTATCTAATTGTACCTACTAAAGCCAGAAGATGAGAAAGGGAAAAAATGCAACCCAATAGAGGAGATGGGATCTCTACTTTTGGAGCTTACCTCCTGCACTGGATTGCAAATAGTTATCAGAGGTTCTCCTCATTAGTCTGGTTTCCAGGTTCTTGGTAACTATCAAACTGAGAAAGCAGGGACTTGGGAGAGGGCTCAGTAGACAAGATCACTTGTTACACAAGCCTAAGAATCTGTGATCAGATTCCTGGCACCCGTGCAAAAACATGAGCATGGATCCAAGCATTCCTGTAACCCCATTGTGAGGTGGGATGGAGAGCAGAGTCTGCAGAATTGCTTGGAACTGCTGGACATCATCCAAGCTCCCAGTTCAGTGAAAGACCCTATCACAACAGAATAAGGAAGAAAGAGGTAGAGCAAGATATGCATGGTCCCATCAAGTATATATGAGGTGGTAAATAGGGGTACCCCTCCCAAGGGCCACTTCAAAAACGAATTGCCCGACCAAATACTGGTTATACTTATCTGTCTTACAGGGAAGTGCCTGACCACAAATTACATGTGCAGAGTTGCTGAGTGTTTATCAGAAAGGGCAGATATTTACTCACAGGAGAGTTGCCTTGCATTGCGGGTTGCTGGGTGTGTCCCTCAATAGCTTGCCTCGGTAGGATTTTTCACAGTTTAAAAACTCTAATAAATAGCCAATACATGGAGATTCTCACCAACACCTTTACCATTTTTGCCCAAATTCATAGCTTAAGAATAGAGCTTTATTTTATACCTAGCAACACATCTTCTGAGGAGGCAAGTCATCCTGTTCACACATTTGATTTCCAGTACCACTTGAAAATTCCTTACTCTGGGAATGAGATGCTTCAATCTGCTGTTGAGCAATCTCTAAATGTTTCATTCTTGTTTGTATTTTATCAGCACCCAGAAGATCCAACAAAAGAAATAGGTCAAGGAGTAGGAGGTGGAATGAAATAAAAACAAGTGATACTAAAAGTAGACAGAATTGACAAGCTTGACTCCTCAGGGGAAATTTTCAAAGTGTTCCTGCCTCAGCCAGCAGGTGTCTACAGGTGTAAGCTGGCAGACATCATGGGTCGGCAATCCATGAAGCATCAGTGGTATCAGGGTAATTGCCATGGAAGGATACATTAGCCTAAGTGCTCCTTGCCAGCAGAGGTCTGTTGGAAAGCTCTCTTCTCATTCTGGGTCTGCTGTACCAATTAAGTACAGATCTTCCTATGAAGAAAAAGGTTTAAAGTAAAAGCAAAGCTCTATTTGCAAGTAAGGAGAGAAAAAATAAACTTTCTCTCTGGAGTGATATCTGCTCTAATCCCTGTTGCCTTTTGAGCCTCTAATGTTTCTGGAGTTATCTTATTTCCATAGTAACAAAACCTATAAAGTATTTTAAGGAAATGACTAAGTTTCATGCTTAGAACAAAACGTTTATGAATTGGATCTTTAAGCTAAATGTTATGTAAATAACTTCCCTAGCTTATATTTTGGTAATGAAAGCAAACTTCATAAAGCAATTCACTGTTGATGAGGTATGACTGGTACACATATTACCTAATTTGCCACAACTACAAAACTTAGTGAAAGCAAATTTTTTGCAGTTAGAAATAAACTCAATCTTTTAACGCTTCTCTGAAACTGCTGAGCGATAATATTACTATGGTATTTCATATTGCCTCATTCAGGCAAGGTCCCACTTAGCTAGAACATGTTAAAACAGGCTTTCAGCACATTCTTCTCATTCTAAACATCATGCTACCTCATTTAGGCTTCCCATGTACCTCCAGTTTCTAGAACAGTTGTGATTTCAAGGATCTTTATTACTTTAAAAATGATACCTTATTGAAAATAGGCATAAGTATGCTTTAATCATGAAGGCACGGAAAAAAATTCACAGAAAATAAATTATCATCAAAAGTCCAGTTTATAAATATACACATGGATGTTAATGGAAAGAAAGATTTATTTAATTAGACAACTATGACTTAAGAAAGAAAAAATGCTTGATACTTGGTAGGTAAAAACTCTAAAAATATTTTATTCATTATTTTTATGTGTATGAGTGTTTTGCCTACATGTATGTAAGTACATAATGTGCAAGCAATACTCATAGAGGATGGCATCAGCTCCCCTGGAACTGGAGTTACAGACGGTTGTTAGCCAACATGTTGGTGCTAAGAATTGAACCTGTGTCCTCTGGAAGAGCAGTAAGCGCTCTTAACCATTGAGCCATCTCTCCAGCCCTGGTTAAAAAAAAAAATTAACAAGTACTGAAAATAAATTCCTTCATTCATCCTCAAAATTACTGTGTTATAAAAATCAACCCTGATTTAACATAAGAATCATAGGGACTTAAAGTGATGTAACCATTCAACCATGTGTAAGTCTTAGAACTCCAAAGTGACCCTGAGTGCCTCTGTGTTAGTGGTATCTTCCTTCCCTCCATGCCACACTGGCCTGAGTACAGTTCTTCCTGTTCCTTAAATTGTCTGCCAATCTTTATCTTCCACACAATGCCCTAATAATAAGTAAAAATGTTCTACTCAGTATGTATGTTCAATTTTGTCATTTTCTTACATTTTAGTTGCATATGTGATGCCCTAATAATTATTGTATGAATAGACAGATTTTTAATACAAAGTGGATTTTCATTTTTTAGTTAGGCAGCCACAAATAAGTTACTTTAATAATAGAAATAAAGGTATAACTAATTAATGAAGCGATTACGACTTCCCAATTTACAATTGATTTATTAAAATCAATTTAAAGTCATTCATATTTTGCATGAATGAATTTTTTTACTGGCAGGTCTATTTGATTTGCAGTGTCTTCACT
>NW_008335287.1:3372580-3373828 GCF_000622305.1 Nannospalax galili | reverse complement strand
AGCACCATTACAAATAGCAAAAGTATAAAGCACTTGATGATAAATCTGACAAAATATACACACAACCTTGTATAGAGAACACTACAAGGTATTGCAGGAAGAAAATCATGAAAGACAAACAAAAGGTGTTTGTGGACATCATTAATGGATTAGAGGGTTAATTTATTAACCTGGCTGTTCTTCCTAACTTAATATTGCATTCAATCAAATGCCAGTCAAAATTCCAACATACCTTTACATAAACATTTGTAAACTGATTATATTATTAAGAGAAATGCGAAAGAGGCTGGAACAGTAAGTATAATTGAAAATAGAAACGTTGTGGGGTTTGTGGACCTGACTTTAAGATTTATCATATATTGGGGCTGGAAACTGGCTCAGCAGTTAAGAACACTGGCTCTTACAGAGAACCCTGATTCAGCTCCCAGCACCCATATGGTGGCTAACAACTAGAGGTAACAACAGTTCCAGGGGATTTGATGTCATTTTCTAGCCTCAAGGGCATGCCACAAAAGAGATGCTCTTACAAATATGCAGGCAAAACACTCAGACACATGAAAATAATTTTTTAAAAAAATTTAAAGGTGCCAGGCGTGGTGGCACACGCCTTTAATCCCAGCACTCAGAAGGCAGAGGCAGGTGGATCTCTGTTATGAGTTCAAGGCCAGCCTGGTCTACACAGCAAGTTCCAGGCCACCTGGACTATAGGGAGACCCTGTCTCAAAAAAAAAAAAAAAAAAAAAAAACACCAGAAGAAAGGACCTATTATAAATCTATAGTAATTAGAACCATGTAGTATCAGTGTGGATATGCACAAATATACGGTGGGAAGAATGCACAGTCCAGAAATTACCCACACATGTATAGTTAAGTTTTAAAAAGATAGAAGGACAATTCAGTTAATAGAAAATAGTCTTTTCAGGACTGGAAATATGGCTTCATGTTTAACAGCACTAGCTGCTCTTGCATAGGACCAGGGTTCAGGTCGCACACCCTCAGGGCAGCTAACAACCAACTATGGCTCCAGTTCTAGGAGCTCTGCAGGCATTGCATGTATGTGGTACACTCACATTATGTAGGCAAACACTCATACACATAAAATTAAAATAAAAATGAATTATAAAAATGTTCTAAAAAGAATAGTCTTCTACAAATGGTGCTAGAGCAATTGGCAATCAAGGTGTAGAGAAAACCTCCACATTTTTACACTATATATGTATAGTATATATATATGTCTACATATATTTT
>NW_008335287.1:3370921-3372038 GCF_000622305.1 Nannospalax galili | reverse complement strand
CACTACAGCCAAAATAACTGACCATACTTCATGCTGGTCCATATTTGGAGAAAATATAATACCTTTTATTAATCTTGGAAAACAGTTTAGTATTTTATTATTTTAATGTCTCATACATTTATACTATCTGCCATCTGGTTGCTCCTTCAACTCTCCATAGCCACCCCCCCAACACTTTCCACCTCAAATTCGTGTTCTTTATTCTTTTATTTTTTAAAAAATATAACCTACTGAATTTGATTAGTCCTGCTCTGTGTGCAAGGGTATGGAGCTCTTCACTGGGGCATGGGCAATCTACCATTGACCACACCGTCAAAGACAAGTGACTTTCCCTCCTTAGGCAGTCAGTGACTTGTAATGCCTCCTCAGCTAGGTTTGGGATCTAGGAAATTCCTCCCCATCTATGTTGGAATTTTAATTGGTTTGATTTTGCACAATTGTGCAAATAACCATTGTATCTGTGAGTGAGTTCATGTGTGCAAAGACCATTTCATGTGCCAAAATAGCATTTCATAGCACCCTACCCCATCCTCTGGCTCTTATGTTCTTTCCATCCCCGCTTCTATACTTTTCTCTGAACATTGTTGGGGTAAGGAGATTAATATACATGTCCCATCTACAGTTGATTACACATAGTCATTTATTTCCAGCACTTTGATCTTGTATGAGTCCCTGCATTAACCACTGCTTGCTGCAAAAAGAAGCTTCTCAGCCAGGCAGGGTGGCGCACACCTTTAATCCCAGCACTCGGGAGGTATAGGCAGGCAGAGCTCTATGAGTTCAAGGCCAGCCTGGTCTACATAGTGAGTTCCAGGACAGCTGGGGCTACAGGGAGACCCTGTCTCAAAAAGACCAAAAAAATAAAAGAAGCTTCTCTAATCAAGGTTCAGAGAAGCACACATCTATGGACAGAAACATAATTACTTAGAAGGCAGTTTGGCAACATGATCATTTCGCAAAGCAACTTCTGTAGTTTCCCCCTAAAGCCTATGAGTTCTAAATAATAAAAATAATATAATAATAATAATAATAATAATAATAACAATAAGGTGGGCAGCAATAAAGAAACAAATAAATAAAGATGTAGCTGGTAATACATCTTTAATAAATAAAGATA
>NW_008335287.1:3366219-3370170 GCF_000622305.1 Nannospalax galili | reverse complement strand
TGTGAAAACAAGCACTACCCAGTCTCTTAATTCCTAAATATTTTCCTGAAATGAAAACATATATTCAATACAAAGACTTGTTTGTGAATATGTATAGCAAACAGCCTTACTATTTCATTTTTATTGAATTTTTGAAAATTCCAAAAAATATTTTATCATATTTAGATATACATATATACATCACCACTTGACAAATGATACATTTATAATATGTACCGTTTATTGTATATTCGTTACACCTCAATAATCCTGCCTAAAAATAAAACCTTTGGGGCTGGAAAGATGGCTCAACAGTGTGAAAAGAGCAGCAACAAACATGGGTATGCAAGCGTCTCTGGAATAAGATGAGTTCTTTGGGTATATGCCAAGCAGCAGTATAACTGGGTCAAATGGTAGGTTATTTGTAGTTTTTAAAAGATATCCACACTTGCTTTGCATAGGGGTCGAACATGTTTGTAATCCCAAAAGCAGTGGAGGAGCATTCCCCTTTCCCTACATCCTCTCCAACATTTGGTATCATTTGTTCTCTTGATCTTAGCCAGTCTGACTGGGGTAAAATGAAATCTTAAAATGGTTTTAATTTGGATTTCCCTAATTACTAACGGTGTTGAACACCTTTTAAGATATTTCTTAGCCACTTTTATTTTTTCTTTTGAGAACTCCCTGTTCAGCTCCTTAGCCCATCTTTTAAATGGGTTACTTCCTTTCTTGATTCTTTGTTTTTTGAGTTCATTATATATTCCGAAAGTTAAACCTCTGTCAGATGTGTTGCTGGTGAAGATTTTTCTCTCATTCTGTGGGTTTTCTCTTCATTTGCTCCGTTGCTTCTATTGATGTATGAAAGATTTTAGTTTAATGAGGTCCCATTTTTTGATTCTTGACCTCGTTTCCGAGGCAATTGATTTCTACCTTAGAAAATCCTTTCCTATACCTATATCTTGTAAGTTATTGCTAAAGTTTTCTTCTAACAGTTTCAGGCTTCACATTAAGGTCTTTGATCCATTTGGAGTTGACTTTTGTGCAAGGTGAAAGATATGGAGTTTAATTTCATTCTTCTACAGGTGGAGATCCAGGTTTGCCAGCACCATTTGCTGAACATGCTCTCTTACCTCCATGAGTGTTCTTGGCCCCTTTGTCAAGTATCAGGTGGATGAAATGGCATGTACTCACATTTGGGTCTTGAACTTTTGTTCAGTTGATTTATGGGTCTATTTTTGTGCCAGTAACATGTTGTTTTTATCACTATAACTCTGCAATACAGTTTAAAATCTGATATAGGGGTTTTTGGCTAACCAAAGTTTTTGTGCTAACATATGACTCAGGATTTTTTTTCAAGATCTGTGAAGAATGTCATGGGTATTTGGATTGGCATTGCATTGAATCTATAAATGGCTTTTGGTAGGACAGTCATTTTCACAATATTAATTCTTCCAATCCATCAGCATGGGGTCCTTCCATCATCTAATGTCTTTCTAAATCTATTTCTTTAAAGATTTAAATTTTTCATTGTAAAGGTCTTTAATGTCTTTGGTAAGGTTTATTATGAAATATTTTATTTGTTTTGCAGCTATTATGAAAGGGAGTGTTCCTATGTACTCTTTCTCTGATTGCTTGCTGTTGGTATACAGAAAGGCTACAGACTTTTGTAGATTAATTTTGGAACCTGCCACTTTATTGAAAGTGTTAATCATTTCTAGGAGTTCCCTGGTGGAATTTTTGTCATCTTTTAGATACAACATTATATCATCTGCAAAAAGGGATAATTTTATCTCTTCTTTTCCAATTATTATTCCTTTAATTTCCTTCTCTTGCCTTATTGCTCTTGCAAGAGTTTCAAGCACTATGTTAAAAAGGAGTGAAGACAGTGGACAGCCTTGTTTGGTTCCTGATTTTGATTGAAAATGCTTCCAGGTTTTCTCCGTTTAGAATGATGTTGGCTGTCTTGTTGTATGTATCTTTAATTATGTTGAGGTATGTTTCCCAAAGTCCAATTCCCTCTAGGACTTTAAATATAAATGCATGTTGATATTTGTCAAAGGGCTTCTCTGCATCTTTTGAGATGACCATGCAGTTCTTGTCTTTGAGTCCATTTATATGATTTATGACCTTTATTGACTTATGTATATTGAACCATCCCTGCATCTCTGGGATAAAGCTGACTTGATCATGGTGGATGATTGTATTACAGTGATGCTGGCTTCATAGAAGGAATTTGGAAGTTCTCCCTCCATTTCTATCTTTTTGAATAACTTAAATAGTATTGGATGCAGATCCTCTTTAAATGTCTGATAGAATTCTGCTGTAAGTCTATCTGGTCTTGGGGTTTTATTAGTCGGGAGGTTTTGTATTACTGTTTTGATTTCCTTATGTGTTGTGGGTCTGTTTAAGCTCTTAACCTCTTCTTGGTTTAGTTTTGGTGCTTCCCATGCTTTTAGATACTGGTCCATTTCTTTTAGGTTTTCAAGTTTATTAGCATATAGGTTTATAAAGTATTCCCTTATAATGTTCTGGATCTTTTTGGTGTCTGTTGTGATGTTTCCCCTTTCATCTCTGATTGTGTTGATTTGGAGGTGCTCTTTCTTTCTTTTGGTTAACTGGGCTAGCAGTCTGTCAATCTTGTTTATCTTTTCAAAGAACCAGCTCTTGGATTAATTGATTCTTTGTATTATTTTCATGGATTCTATTTCATTAATTTCTGCTCTGATTTCTTAAATTTCTTCTTGACTGATGGGTTTCAATTTCATTTCTTTTTGCTTTTCAAGTGTCTTGAGGTGCAATATTAAGTCATTTATTTGTGTTCTTTCTGGTTTTTAATGAAGGCACTTAGAGTTATAAACTCCCCTCTAAGGACTACTTTCAGAGTGTCCCAGAGGTTTTATTGTGTTATACTGTCCTTTTCATTTAGTTCCAGGAATACTTTTATTACTTTTTTAATTTCCCCTTTGACCCACTCATCCTTCAGGAGTGTGCTGTTTAATCTCCATGTGTTCATGTGGTTACTAGGGTTTCTTCCGGTGTTGATTTTAAGCTTTATTGCATTGTGGTCTGATAGAATGCATGGGATTAATTCAGTCTTTTTGTGTTTGTTGAGGCTTGTTTTGTGCCCCAGTATGTGGTCGATTTTGGAGAAAGTTCCATGGGCACTGAGTAGAAAGTATATTCTTTGGTGCTTGGGTGGAATATTCAGTAGATGTCTTTTAGGCCCATTTGATGTATGGTATTGGTTAGTTCAGATGTCTCTCTATTAATTCTCTGTTCTGTTGTCCTATCAAATGGAGACAATGGGGTTAATCTGGGTCTTAAAGTCCTGTAGTGTTGTTTTCATGAAGTTGGTGCACCAGAGCTTCGGTCTTAAAGTCCTGTAGTATTGTTTTCATGAAGTTGGGTGCACCAGAGCTTTGTGAATATATGTTCATGTTTGTAATATCTTCTTGGTCAATTGTTCCTTTGATCAGAATGTAGTGGCCCTCTTTATCATTTCTGATTAGTTTTAGTTAGAAGTCTATTTTGTCAGATATTAGAATTGCAAAGCCTGCTTTTTTCTTAGTACTACTCGCTTGGTATATTTTTTTCCCAAGCTTTCACCTTAATGTAGTGCCTGTCCTTGAAAGTGAGATGAGTTTCTTTCAGACAACAAAAAGATGGGTTTTGTTTCTTAGTCCATTCAACTAGTCTGTGTCTTCTGACTGCGGAGTTCAGTCCATTGATATTTAAAGTTATTAATGAAAGATGTGCATTGATTCCTGTCATTTTTGTTTCTGTTCACATTCTTGGTGTAGCTGTGCATTTCCATAGTTATACCTTCTTAAGTTTCTTTCTGTAACCCCTTGGGTATAATCATTACTTTCTTTAGCTCTTTGTATTGATTCCAGAACTCTCTGAAGGGCTGGTTTTGTGGACATGAATTCTTTCAGCCTATTTATGTCATGGAAGATTTTTCTTTCCCCTTCG
>NW_008335287.1:3347370-3366068 GCF_000622305.1 Nannospalax galili | reverse complement strand
TTATTTTTCTTTTATGGCTTTCAGCATTGTCTCTTTGTTCTGTATGTTTTGTGTTTTTACTATGATGTGCTGTGGGGACTCTCTTTTCTGGCCCTGTCTCTTTGGTGTTCTGTATGCTTCTTGTACTTGTATGGGCATGTCTTTCTTTAATTTTGGGAAAATTTCTTCTACAATCCTGTTGAAGACCTGGTCCATACCATTATCCTGAGATTCTTATTCCTGTATGCCTATGATTTTTAAGTTTGGTCTTTTTATGGTGGCACACAATTTCTGCATATCCCATTTTTGTGTTTTCTTTAATTTTTCATAATGTTTGCTTGAGTGGTCTGATTCGTCCACTTTATCTTGTAGTCTTGATATTCTATTTTCCATTTCATTCATCCCATTTTTGAGATTTTCTCCTGTCATTTCTAATTGGCTTGCTGAGTGTTTCACTTCCTTCTTCATTTCAGCCTGAGTATTCTTCAATATTTCTCTCTTTTCTGAATTCATTCAAAAGTTTACCCCTATCTTCTTTCTTTAAATACTTGTTCTTTTGAGTTACATGTCCTGTGTTATCTCTAGGGGGTTCTCATTGTCCTCCTCTAGAGGACTGTTGGTGCTTCGTGCAGATATATTATCTGGATTTTTTATGTTATTATTTTTTTCTCTGTGACTTTGACATATGGATTTCTTTTGCAGTTTCTAATTCTTATGTGACACTCAAGCCTTCCTTTGTTGAGTTTAGGTCTGCTTCTTTTTGTAAATTTTATGTGCTTTTGTGGTTTACTTGTTGGATGTGAAAAGCTGGCTGGTCTAGCCTTTAGCTTCTCTCTTTTGATATTGGAGGGGTCAAATTGCTTTTGTCTTGGTGCTCAGGAGTTCTCACAGAGGCCCAATTTGGATGAGGATCAGATGCTCTCAGTCTTTCTCCTAAGGTCTGGATCCCTCCAGAAAAGATGCTGGCCTCAAGAATTTGGGGGCTGGGCTTGCCTGGGAGCAGGGCCCAGGAAAGATGCTGGCCCCAGGAAGCTGGTTGGCTGAGCTGCCCAGGGATTCAAAGGGAGGTGGCGGCAGGAACAGGCCCCAAGGGCTCCTGGAGACTTAGAGGGATGGATTGGATTGGTCTGCATGCAAATGATCAGAAAGCTGCATGGAGTCTGGGCCAAGAGGTCAGCCAGGGGTCTGGGGTGCCAAGACTAGAAATTGGCCCATGCCCAGGCTAGGAGGACAAGATGGGGTGGGGGATCTGGGAGGGTGAATGAGGCTAGGGGAGTCAAGGCACAGTGGGTGCCGCCATTACCCAGGAACTATATCAGGATGTTTTACTGCTAATAATTAAACTTGAATTTAACTTCTTCACATCTCTTGCTGTTGCTGTAATACATATGTAAGTGTTCCTGTCCTCACATTATCTTAGTAATAGAGAACATAACTAAAATCATCATATAAACAAAAGGTCCTTTTGTGTCCATGGTCCTTTAAAACAATAAGAATGGAAAGAACAAAGAATACTACTGTTTATTTTTGTAATTCCTGAAGTCTTAAATATATTATGGAATATAAACATTTTCAAAAGTTAGTAGTAACAATACACATGGCAATGGGTCCATTATAAACAAAATAAAAAAGTGTGTAATCATATACTTTTTTTTTTTGAGGAGTGTCTCCTGTGGCCCCAACTGGCCTGGAACTCACTATGTAGACCAGGCTGGCCTTGAACTCACAGAGATTTGCCTGCCTCTGCCTCCCAAGTGCTGGGATTAAAGGCATGTGCCACCATGCCTGGCCTAATCATATACTTTTAATCATAACTTTAGGTTGAAAATCTCACTTTTTAAGTATAACAGAAAACACTTTTCTTTTCTTTTCCTCTTGTGTTTTTTCTTGTTAGTTTTCACAGCCATGGACGCACAAGCCCTCTGTCTTTCTTAATCTGAAACATAAAAATGATTCCTATGGATTTCTTTTACTAATCACAAAAGGTAAATTTCACTGATTTTTATTTTCCCATCAAGGAATACTTAAGCATGATAAGTAGTTACTAGACTACAAATTCCTAAGAAAATGTACTCAAAATTGCTTTCATAAAGACAGCAAATACTCTGAATTTTTGAATGGTATTAAACTCTGCTACACCTAATTAACTGTACTATGTTAATGGCTTTTCTAAAGCAAATGATGTTATTGCAAATTTTTGTAGCTAAAATGTCTAGCTCTAATTTAAGGCCTGATACTTTTCATGAACAGATTTCAAAACATTATAAAAAGTTGATCAATGTAGTGGAAATCCAATTGTTTTGACCAAAATAGATAATCCTAGGCCAAAACTACTACCTAGACTCCTGAAATATATTTTAAAATAGTAATAATTTTAACTAAACAGTCCTTAAATAATAACTTTTGTCATTTAATATAAAAGATTTGAATGAATAATATTTTTATTATTCAATGCAAATGAATGGTCAGTGTCATAGTCGTTGATAGTCCTGGTGTAATACAAGAGCTTGTATCAATAAAGTTAAATGAAAATTACAGTAAAAGAGAAAAAAATAGAGATTACAAAGTCAATACACACAGCAACATATGGTTTCCATTTCATAAACCTGAAAATGGAAAGTTAAACATTCTATTATGGTATTATGTAACTCTTGGTTAACTGGATCTCATTGTCTTAGATGTAAGCATGCTCTGATGTGTGTGTGTTTAAAAATATCAGCTGTCTTCAGTTTGGAGGATACTATCTCATTGCTTCCAGTAAAAATCAATAGACAAAGTGTCTGCTCCTAGTCCTTTCAAACTAAGTATTTTAAAATTCTGTTACCCCTTTCTTTTGTATTCTTCTGCTCTCTCTTCTTAACCGGGAAGCAATAATCTAGCCGCTGATGATGTGTCTGCATTTAATAGCTTCACTACTTTCTCCTCCCTAGAGTAGTGATTTTATCCCGCAATTGCCTTTTTCTCTCCTGTCAAATCTCCTACAACATAATCCATCAAGTCCTTTCTTGAATCGTCTCTACTTATTTCTCTTCTTCATGTGCAATGAAATTCCTTTCTTTGAGATAATGTTGAAATATAAACATACATTCACAGACGTGCAAACATCCTATATCATACTATTCAAAAAATATTCTCCATGTGCTGAGGTGCTGATATACAATTGTGCATGGATTCCTGATTTTGATAACTATTCCCAAAAATGTTCAAAGAATTCTATTGTACCACACTCCAGTGTACATTGATTTTGTTTTTGCTTTAGCCTCTCTCTCTCTCTCTCTCTCTCTCTCTCTCTCTCTCTCTCTCCTGTGTGTCTGTAGTACTAGGGTTTAAACCCAGGACCACTTGCACATTAGGCAAATGCTCTACTTATGAGCTCCATCTCAGCCCTCTTTTTAAAGGATTTCTATGGCTATGTGATAGAATTCTTGAACTTACGATGAAAAGTCTTATTTTTCACTCTTTGCTCACATTTTATTTCTTTCTATTTCAGTGGGCTACTCTAAACAGAACGTAGGCTCTCCTTGTTTACCTAATTCATTGCAATTATTTAAGTATCTTCCCATGCTTTTGCCAACTTACTATCAAAGATGAAGACAGGACATTAAATGGATTGGAAAGCAAATGTCGGGGCAAGTTCTGTCAGAAAAGTCATTGATGACTAACAAGTGAAACCAGTGCCCATATTGAAAATTCATATGGATTTCATTGATCTCTATTTTCCCAGAGGCTCCCTGTAAATAATTGTTGACTGTACCTGTTTTCTATTTACTTCAGTGACTGGAAATCTAAGCAACTTCTTCCATAGACTTATCAAAAAAAAAAAAAAATGTTGTCTTTCATGATTCTTTCTTTTAACCTAAAGTGCAATAGGATAGTTCTTCACTTACTAATAGATTTCTGTTCACATAAATCAAAAAATTCTGAAGGATGCAGAGAAAGTTAAGAAGAAGAAAGAAATGGCAACAATAAAAATGGAAACAATGTTTGAGGAATATAAAATATCCTAATTATTCCTTACTCATTGAATACATGTATCAATGTATGATGTTGTGACTATAAATTTGTACAATTATGTTCTTAATTAAAAATTCAAAATGGGGTATAACAGACATAAATAAATACACATGTATGTATATGCATACATAAATGACTTCATAATACATATTATATATTTAATATATAATATTCATATATTATATATATGCAGAGAGAGAGAGAGAGAAATAGTGACCTGAGGGACAATATCAAGAAGCTTAGCATTCATGTAATTGGAAGGCTCCATGAAGAAAACCAGTAAGGCAGAAGCCAAAATATTTAAGTAGTGATTTTTTTCTTAAATATTGATCATTAAAACAATTTTATGTTAAAAAGACTAGAGACCTAATTGAAATGTTTTGCTTACAAGCAGAATTTACAACCAGTGGACTTTACAAAAGGCAATCAAATGAAAATCTTAGTAATGGTAAAATATCCAGATATATTTTTAAGTACATTTGAGCAATTTCAAAACTGTTCATGAAATTCAAGTAGAAAAAAATGAAAAGAAAGCAACAGCTAACCACATTATATCAAAACTGCAGGCAATTAAATATGAAAAGAAAAATCATGAGCATAGCTAAAGACTCCTGAGAACTAAATAACAGTAATAATAAAATTCTCATCAGGACCAGTAGAAGAAAGTAGTCAACAAAACATGCACAGAAAGGAGCAAGCACCTATTCAGAATCTGGTGTGCTATTAAAAGAACTCTTTACATAAAAACTAGAAAGAGCCTTAGAGTATTAGTTACTTCTGTTGCTGTGATAAAATTCCACAATGAAATGGGACTTAAGGAAGAAATAGTTTATTCTGTTTTATGGTTTCCCGAAGAATAAGAGTTCATAATGGGGCATGAGGCATGCCAGTAGGTCAGCATGGTGGCTGAAGCAGGAAGTGAGAAAACATAGCTTCACCTGCTAAATGGAAACAGAGTGAACAGGAAATGGGACGAGGCTATAAACTGCCAAAACCTGCCCCTAGTGGTATACTTCCTCCAGCAAAGCTTCTCCTTCTAAAGGTTCCTTAATCTCCTCAACATCACCGACCATGGATCAAGTGTTCAAACGCATTCAAATTCCTGAATTTCCTCTCATTCAAATTTCCTAATTTAATTTTTTAAACAATTGAATAATATTCCACTGTGTATATGTACCATATTTTCATTATTCATTCATTGGGTGATAGGAATCTAGGTTTTTCTTTTTTTTTTTTTTTTTTTTTTTTTTTTCTATTTCCTTGCTTTTATGAAAAGGGTGACAGTGAACACAAATGAACAGGTATGTCTATAGGAATGTAAAAGAACATTTTGGGTATATGTCCAAGAGTGTTATGGCTGGATCATATGGTAGATCAACTTGTAGCTTTCTACAGATTTTCCATACAGATTTCCATAGTGGCTGGGCCTGTTTGCATGGTTACCAGCACTGGATGAGAGGTTCCTTTCCCCTGACATCCATGTCGATATTTGTTATTGTTTGTCTGTGGATCTTAGTCTTTCTTAGGCCGGTATGATGAAATATCAAAGTGGTTTTAAGTTGCATTCCCCTGATGACTAAAGATATTGAACATTTTGAAAAGCATTTCTCAGCCATTTGGTTCCATCTTTTGATAATTCCCTGTTCAACTCTTTCCCACAATGTTTAAATGGGTTGGGTTTTTTAATGTTTAATTTTTTTGAGTCACTGTATATTCTCAATACTAACCCTCTTTCAGAAGTATAGCTGGTAAAGAATTTTTCCCCAGGTTGCTCCTTCACTCAAATGATGGTGTCCTTTGCTGCATAGAAGCTTTTGTAATTTCATGAGGGCCCATTTGTCTTGGACTTAATGTCATTTAACTCCAGGGTGTTTCTATTTAGTTTTTGTTTTGTTAATCTAATGGTGACAGCAGGGTTTTAAACTCAATCACTATCACTGTGTTGGAGTCAATGTGTGATTTTATATCTAATAAAGTTTAGGAAATAGGGTACCAGTATGTGTGATGTATATATGTTTAGGACTTAAATTTATTCTTGGAGTATTTTTCCTTTCATGAGTATGAAGCGACCTTCCCTACCTCTTCTGACTAGTTGTACTTTGAAGGTTATTTTGTTATATATTAGAATAACTGCACTTGCTTGTTTCTTAGTTCCATTTTCTTGGACTATGTTTTTCCATCCTTTTATCCTAAGGTGGTGTCAATAATTTTTGATGAGGTGTGCTTCTTGGAGGCAACACTTCAATGGATCCTGTTTTCTAATCCAATCAGTTAGTCTGTGTCTTTTTACTTGGCAATTGAGCCTATTAATATTGAGAGTTATTATTGACCAGTGTTTATTCATTCCTGTTATGTTGGTATTGTAGTGCTGTTTTCTTATACCTCTTTTGGTTGACTGTTCTAGGATACTTTGTTCTTTGTGTCCTCTAAGAGTGTTTAATCTTTTCTTCAGACTGATGTATTTCATTGAATATTCTCTGTAGAGGAGATTTCATGTTTTCCTTCCTTCTTTGATTACAACTGATAATTTGACTGGGCTGGAATCAGTGTTCCTTCATGGCTTGTAGGACATGAGTCCAAGCCCTTCTGCCTTTCATCATCTCCATTGGAAAGTCACCTGTTATTCTGATAAGCCTGTCTTTATATGTGACTTGATCTTTCTCACAGCTTTCAATATGTTTTTGTTTTTGATAAGCACATTTACTGTTTTGATTGTTATATAACGTGGGGAGCTTCTTTTCTGGTCCTATCTATACGATGTTCTTTATTCCTCTTGTATCTTGATAAGTATCTCTTCCTCTAGATTAGGAAGTTGTCTTCTATGATTGTCTTAAAACACATTTTTTAATGCCTTTGATCTGGGTTTTTCCTCCTTCTCCTATCCTTATGATTCATAGTGTTGGCGCTTGCACAGTGTCCTAGAAGTCTTGAACATTTCATTTGTGCATTGCTTTAGAGTTGACATTTTCCTTGCCTGAGCAATTCATTTCCCAAAACTCATCTTCAAGTTTTGGGATTGAGGCCTGAGGTCTGATATTCTCTGTTCCATTTCCCCCACTTCCCTTTTACATTTTTCCTCTAAGCTTTTGGTTTGAATTCCCCAGATTTTCCTTTCAAGTTTAATTCCGGTTTGACTTCTCTTCAGGGACTCTCTCTTTATTAAATTCTAATACTGTGTTTTCAGTTGCTTTAGTTATCTCATTCAGTTGATTTTTTTCTCACAGTCTTCATTCAGTGTTTTATTTATGTCCTCTTTGAGTTCTTTGTACATATTTAGAATTGCTAATTTGAAATCATTGTCTTGTGCATCCACTTGGTTGCCATTTTCAGGAAATACCACGAGGGTGCTAATTTCTGGAGTAGACCTACTGTCTTTATTGTTCACACTGTTTATGTTTTTTTCTATGAGACCCAGGCAACTGGCCATGTTTTGGTAGTGGTGCTTCTTGGTATGGGTAAGTGATCACACCTTTGTCGAATGTTGTATCTTTGTTT
Organism: Nannospalax galili; assembly: GCF_000622305.1. Lineage (NCBI taxonomy): Eukaryota > Metazoa > Chordata > Mammalia > Rodentia > Spalacidae > Nannospalax > Nannospalax galili. Next base: position 3,358,580 of record NW_008335287.1, on the reverse strand, counting down.
TTTGTTTCTTAGGTTGTTCAGTTACTGCCCAGCTGAATAGTACTTGGTGTTCAATTTAGTAGTCACTTTATGTTAATGTGCCAAGAACAGTTAAGCTAGGAATAGGTGCAACTTTTGATTTGAGATTCCAGGATTGATTCCTCTCAGCCCTGGAGCAGCAGGTTGGTCTGGGTGGTTGCTAGGTGAACCTTGGCTGATACATCAGGCTGGGACAGTTCACAGGTATACAAGTACAAGGTTCTTAGCATCTAGAGCAGGCCTGAGGTCTGAGATTGGACATGGGAAGTGTGGAAAAGGAACTCACCATGGCAGGTTCATAAGATGTTGATTTTAAAGTGTGTAAGGGGCCTGAAGAGACATTTTTCCAAAGGTGCCAACAAATGTTGAGTGCATGAAAGAATGCTCAATACTACTTATCCAGTAGAATGTGTCATCTACTAACAGATTCCCCAGAAATCAACATAATGAATCAAAGTCTTAAACAGTTATGTATGGTGGATCACACCTACAATCCCAGCAATAGCAAGGTTGAGGGAGGAGGACCGTGCATTCCAGGCATGCTGAGCTATATCCTGAGCCACTGTGTCTTAAGGGTTAAGCTCCAGAAGCTGGTATTGACAATTATTATTTTGCTGTAAAACTAAAAGCTGAGGAAACCAAAGTACAGATACAGCAGACTAAAAACTGTCTTCACAGTAAGGGAAATAATAAATAAGATGAAAAGCCAGCCTAGAATGGGAGGCCACATTTAAAACATGCATCTGAAACATCTAAAGTAAATAAGAAACTCATACAATGCAACAATAAAAAAGAAAACTTATTTTAAAGTGTATAAAGGGCCTAAAGAGACATTTTTCCAAATGGCCCAACAAATTATGAGTATATGAAATAATGATCAATATTATTTATCCAGAAGAAAGTAGCATTATCATATCTGCTGGTATGGCTATTATCAAAGGCAAAAAAGATCTTAGGGAGGATGTAGCTAAAATGGAATCTTGCCCACTGTTGGGGAAAACATCAATTAGAATGGCTATTACAGGAAACTGTAGCATTTTCTCCGGGAACACATCTAAAAGGAATGAATCAGTATCTGGCAACAGGATTTGCATTCCTATATGAATTGTGAAATTTTTCACAATAACCAAGGTGTGGAATTCACCTGTGTCTATCAACAGATGAACAAATACTATGTATATGTATGTGTGTTGTGTATATATGGGATATTATTTGGCTTTTTAAAAAAATTTCTGCCAAATGTGACTACATAGTTGAACCTGGGTGGTGCTAAGTGAAGGCAAACATAAAAAGACAAATATTACATGAACTTGCTTATAAATGAAATTTAAAACAATGGAATTCAGAAAAAGAACCTGAAGCATGGTTATAAGGGACTTTGAGTAGAAGAAAAGAGAGGGTGTTGGTCAAAAGGAGAGCATTCAGTTATAAGATGAATCAATTCTGGGGGCCTTATGGACAGCAGCGTGGTTGTTATTATTCACAGCATATTGTCTATTTGTAATCTGCTAAAATAGCAGAGACTAAGGTTTTATACCAAATATAAGAAATAACCTATATGAGTTGATGAATATGTTAGTTAACTTGATTGTGGTAATGGTTTTAGAATTTATATAAAAACATTATGCTGTAGATCTTGAATACATAGAATTTTATGTTGTGCCTTAATAAAAATGTAAAAGAGTAGCTTTTAGAAATGAATGAACAAGTTAATGTCTCTAAGTTTGGGTTTTAGCCAATGCTTTCTATATGTCATGTCAACTTTCCCTTTATCATTTTTCCATAACAAGTATAAAACAGAAATTTTGGTATCAGTAAACTTTCTTAATTTTCCCAAAATGCTTTTAGTAAAGCTAGCATCAGTTTTTTAAAACATACGAGAAATGATGTGATGGAAATATTTTAAAGTAGAGATTATGCATGCAGTCTGAAAGAATTCAAGAGGTACCAAACATTTATATACTTTTTAGTTCATACATAGGAACTTACTCATTTAACTGTTTACTAATCCAGAGCATTAAGAAAAAGGCTATGGTGTGCTGTTTTATTTTTAATTAATTTTTAATTAATTTTAAGATTCTTATTTTTAATATTTTTAATATGAAGGAAGAAGAAAGGACTGATGAAAAATAAATCACAATATATTAGCCTCCCCCTAAAACAATTATATATAATGGTGATTAAGTATGTGAGAATTAGGAACTCTGAGCATGGGAGTAAATACAATTGATTGGACTGCAATAACCATAATAAAATAACATAATCTATTAGCTCAAATTACAATCATATAAGTAGATATATGAGTGCCTAAGATAAGCATTCTTGATTTTTTACAAAAGGGGGTAAGCCCTTTACCACATTCATAGATTCTTTGCCTTTTCCACACATCATACTAATTAAATCTACCATCCACTGCACATGTACTAATGCTGCCTGTCACTAAAATCTCTTCAAATTCTCCTCTGAATCACACTCTTCTTTAACAAGTTGGCATTATTATATGCTGCTCCATAAAGAATGTAATACTTTTCACTTTCTTCATAAAGTGAAAATTCAGATCACAAGGAAGCTGGAAAATTTCAGAAGTAGTCTCTATGTCAAAGCTTCAGAGATTGGATTCATAGTTAAAGCAGTCCAAGTTTCAAACAATATTTTATACAATGGTATCACACTGTGTGCTTAATAATACATTTAGTCATTTCATACCTTTATTAGTTTTCAAGCTTGTATTCCAATAATTAAATATGAGTATTTTATATCTACTTTACAAATTGCTGGTTGCTTTTTATTGTCAACTGGATGTAACCTAGAGTCATCTGGGAAGAAAGAACCTCAATTGAGGAATTTCCCAGATCAGACTGCCCTGGGCTATGTCTGTGAGAGATTGTCTTGATTGATGATTGAAATAAGAGGGCCCAGCCCACTGTGGGCAATACCAGTCATAGGTAGATGTCTCTAGACTGAGTAAGAAACCTAGCTGAGCATGAGCCAGAGAGTGAGCCAGGAAGCAGCATTCCTCCATGGTTTTGGCTTCAGTTCCTCCTTGGGGCTCTGCCCTGACGTCCCTCCATGATCAACTGCAATCCAGAAGCATAAGCCAAATAAACCCTTGCCTCTCTAAATTGTTTTTGGTCAGAGTGCTTTATCATAACAACAAAATGAAACTAGAAAAGCAACTAATGCATTTTGTATTCTACACGGTGTTTACTTCTGACTAATCACCCTTTGACTGAAGCTTTTCCTGCCATCCATGTTGCTTCCATACTTAATTCATCATCACTTGCTCGGATGCTATTGTATCAAAGCTTTTTTAACAAGCTTCTCTCATTCCTAATTCTCTAGGCTAATTCATCCTTCACATGAGTAGGCAGTATTTATAAATATATAAATTGGCTACTAAATACTCTGTGGTATTTGCTCAGCTACTGAAAGAAAAAGTCACAAGGCATTGGCCCAGCCTGTAAAATCCATTATTATATAATCCCTTGTCTTCGTGTTTCTTGGGCTCGTCTATTACCTCAAAATATGAACTCTGTACCTCTGTTCCTCTCAAAGACTTCCACATCTCTGCACCGATTGTGTTTTACTCAAGTTTCTGGAGACTTCTGGCTCTCTGCTCCCTTCACTGCAACTCATACATATGCCTGAACGTTTTTAATTCCATAGTCTGTTTACTACGCTTCTACCTTCTTTCAAAAGCCCTCCTATCATTACCTTCTCTAGGACGATCCTGTATACCCACCCACATCTATTTTCATGTGGTGTCAACTACACTTCTGCCCTAAAACATTAAGAAAAATTCAGTGTCTATGTGCATATTAGTGTGTTGTGTGTGTGTGTGTGTCTGTCTGTCTGTGTCTGTGTATAAATGTGTGATAGATGGTCTTGTTTGTCAAACTGCCTGAGCTAAGAGACATTTAGGACTGCTGAAAGGCTCTTCTCTGTTGTGTTTCCAGACCAGATCGACATGTCAGGCAGTTAAGAGGTAAGTACACACCTGCCCTAAATGGAGCAGATGGAAGGAAATTGGAGGAAGACTGAGTGTGTGTGTGTGTGTGTGTGTGTGTGTATGTGTGTGTGTGTGTGCAAGTTCTCTTTCTGAGTGTGTATGTGACTGCTGCTGTGGCCTGGCATCAGACTCTAGCTTCATCAACCATTTAATCTAGATGCCAGCAAGCTGCAGAGAATTTAGACTCATTCAATACTGGATTGGGAATGCTGAGATGCCCTTTTTTTGACTGAGCAGTTACTGTGTCCTTTGCCTATTCAACAAGCTAACAGCCACTGATGGATTATTTAGCACCTAGCATGGAATCCAATTCAATGTGTCCACTTTTATTATATATATAGAGATAGATGATTGGATGTCAACCCCAGTCCCAGGGCTGGAGAAGACATGATGGGTGTTCAAGCTGAATCGGTGAGGCAGGAAAAAGGCAAGCTCCTCCCTCTCTCCTTTCTTTGTCCTCTTGGTGCCTTCAATGGCTTGGATGACACCAGCTTCATTGGAGAGGACCTAAGTCCACTGACATGATTGCGTAGGCACACCTAGAAATGATCTTTAATCTGGGCACCCCATGGCCCAAGCAAGTGAGCATATGAGATTCACTATCACAGCACCCACTTTTGTTAATGCAATCTGGTGTGTGTGTGTGTGTGTGTGTGTGTTCCCAGAAGGATCTACCTCATGGCAAATAATCTATAAAATTTTCAATCAATTAAGAGTAAGTAAAGCTGCATTTATTAATATATCTTTTGTTCATTTGAGAAATTGACCCAACCCTCTGAAATATATCAATTTGTTTGATCTCCAAGCAAGAACAAGGGCCAAAATGCTCATACTTGATTCCACTGTATGAAAACAGAATCCAACAGCATTCAGAAGAACAAAATAATATAATGCATTACCAATTTAGCAGAAAATAGTTGTTTTCTTCTGAAAAATTATATGTTGACTCTAAAAATTTCACATTGATAAAAATTTCTTGTTACATTAAATTGGATAATGTAAAAAGTTCTTTACATTGACCAGTTCTAACTTCATCCTCTTGGAGCTAATGGTGAAATAATTTTTAGATTTAAATTTTAAATTTTTTTTATGTGTATCAGTCTTTTTCTCTACATGTATGTAAGTGCACCCATGTCATTCCATGCCTACAGAAGTCAGAAGAGGGCTGTGGATTCCCTTGAACTGAAGTTACAGATGATTGTTAGCTGCCATGTAGATGCTGAGAACGAAACCCATGTCCTCTGCCAGAGCAGCAAGTAGTACTCTTAACCACTAAACCATCTCTCCAGCCCCGATTTACTTTTATTTTTGCGCTAAGGAACACAATGCTTCATACTTTATATGTTCATAGAATCTACATCATTCTGTTAGAAAATGAAACAGAAGGATGATTTAAGATGTGTTGTGGCGGATGCTTTGTGGCATTGCACTGTAGAGTACTAGGTGGACTTGTAAGGATACATTCGAGTACTCTGTACTTCTGAACATTCAGTGCTTAACTTCTTTTCAGTTATTTCCTTAGAATCACTGTAAGTGATAGCATAATTGGCTACCACACCCAGATAAATAGAGCTAAAATCTATCATAACTCACAATAGGCAACATGATCAGAATACTATTTTTTATCAACTTTTACTCCGATTATGGTCCTTTTACTGAAATCATGATACAGATAAGAGAAAGGGAAAGCTTTCAATAAATGTTGACTCTTGTGGGGTAAATTCACCACAGTACTAAAGTTTAATAATCAGAATAACACACAAAGGTAGCTAGCTATGGTCCTTGGAGAGCATAATCTGCTGAATTTTGAGCAAGCTGCAATATTGGTATAACATCAGAAATATCTTCAAATTAAAAATTATAAAATATAACCTTGAAAAAAAACAAACTAATCAGCAATATAACTCTATCCTATTAAAAATGGCTCTTTCAATTATCCCTGAGATTTCTTACCAAAAATGAAGCGCATGGGATCTCATGCTTTCCAGAGTTAATCATATCAGTAATTTTTCCAAGTGGAAAGTATTTTTCAAAGTGGAATCTTAAGAGTCCTTGTATACATTGAGTATCTGAGTCATTTTAGGAAGCCAGTGTTCTCTCTCTGACTGGTAATATTTGGCAAAATATCTTGCATTTCTTCTGAATTTTTATCATCTAAAATTGTATTCATAATGTTAATTTTCCCAAATAAATCATACTTTTATTTTTATTACATGCTTTTAAATACATTTTCTACTCAATAATGAATATATAATTGAACAATCCAGTAATCAAAATTTCTAGTGACTTATACTGGAGAGAGATGCCAAAATGACAAATAATATTTTTTCAGCTAATCTCAACCACATCATTTTATACATCATAAAGGACCATAAATGATTTTCCCACTTTTTAGTTAACCCAGCTTATATTTACTGAGTATGATTAATGTTAGGCACTATTTAGATATCATAGACTGATAAATTCCTTGTGTGCCAGAATTCAAGCATGTTTATTTCCAAATGAAAATACACATGTCTATTATCTATACTACTTCCTACCAATATCAAACTTCTAAACAAATCACTTCAAGCTCTCTTGATGAGCATAGAATCAGAGCGCAGAGAATTAGATTGTCTTGAGTGATATATCATCCTGTCTACAGAGGAGCCTGATGAACTCGCTTCTCCACAAGAAAACAGATTTCCCTTGAGGGTAAAATATCTGTGTCTTCCAGATATGTTTCCTCTTTCCTTTGTACTACGTTCACTAAATGCTCACAAACTCTTTCTCTCTCCCCTTCTGTTATCTGTTAACAGCTTGCCATATCATTGCTTCTGGAAACCAAATTACAACACAAATGAATGAGTTCCATCTCTCTTAGTCTAAGGATACACTAGGGTCCTTTTCATTGGATGCAATAACTTCCAAGACTTCACTGACAGCACTTACCAAGACATCTCCTCTTAAGGGATTTATAAAGGGAACCAACATCTATTTTAGAGGGCTCATGTTTGCTCCTCATAGACTTTTATTCTGACAAAAGAACCTTATCTTCAAATCCTGAGCCTGCCTTGATGATTTCTGCTAGGGTTTCTGAAGTTCCATCTTACATTGATTTTTATCAGAACTTCCAAGATGAGGCAGATGATGTAACTCAAAGGTCTGGGGAAGTAGCTCAGGAGCAGAGATTTTTGCCTAGCATTTGTGAGGCCCTTGGTTCAATCACCAGCATTAATTAACAATTAATTATTAATTAAGGTACCTGCCTGTAATCCCAGCACTCCCATACTGAGGCAGAGATCATGAATTCAAGGCCAGCCTGAGCTACACTGTTAATTTCTGTCTCAAAAAAAAATCAGTATAATATGAAATTGCAGTACATGTTACAACATGCGTTATGTTGATGTAAATGAGAAATGTCTCCTATAGACTCATGAATTTGAACACTTACTCTCCAGTTGGTAGCAGTTTGGGGAGGTTATGGAACCACTAGGAGATACAATCTTTCTGTGGTAAATATATCAATAGGGGAAGTCTTTAAGGGTTTATAATCTCTTCCCACTTACTGTTTTCTCTCCCTCTGCCTCCTGTGTATGGATGGAAAATATGACCAGCCAGGTTCCTGCTTCTGTCAACATGTCATGTCATTACAGCCATGATGGACTCTGTCTCTCTGGAACCATAATCCAATCTAAACTCTGCCTTCCTTAAGTTGCTATTGACCATGCCACTCAGAAGTAACCAACACAGAAATTGGTGCTAGAAGTGGGTGTTCCTGTGAAGAACCTGACCTTTTTTTTTTTTTTTAATTAATCTGTTGATCGGTTGACTGGTGATTTGTTGTTATTGTTATTACTGTTGTTGGTGGTGGTAGCTTGGTTTTGTTTTGTTTTTGGAGAATGAAGAAGACTTTAGAACTTAGAAGTAAAAAAGCAGTTGAATGCTGTAGGCAGAGCTTAATGGGAGTTGTAGTAGGAGCCTGGAAGACAGTAGTATTGAGAATAATTGGGAAAGATACAAGGACTATGAGACATCTGCTAAGTAGAGCTGCATACAGATAGTGGAACTAACCCAAGAGAAAAATGTGTGTTGTAGACAGCAAAATTGGAGACAGAGCCACCTAAGCCCTTTGAAACTGAAGACCAGCCAGTGGACATAGAACTAAAAGACTTGGTGTTTGTTCGATGAGTTTTAGTCCAGCATTTCCCAAGCATGCCCCATTCCTCCCTTTTGGGAATTTGTATTAAGACGGTAATTTGCTTTTGATTTTATGGGAGATCACATTTAAGAGATTGCCTTGAGCCTCAGAAGAGGTTTTGGACTTCAGACTTTTGAACAGTATTGAGATTGTTAAAAACCATGTACACTCTTGAAGTTGGACTAAATATATTTTATATTATGATTCGACCATGAGTGTATGGGGGGCCAGGTCCTGAATGTGGTGATTTGAATGAGAAATGTCCCACATAAGTTCATGTATTTGAACAGTTGCTGCACATTAGGTGGTACTGTTTGGCAAAGCTATGGAACCTCTAGTACCTGGAGCCTTGCTTGAGGAACTACCTTACTAGGGGCAGGGTTTGAGGGTTTATAACCTCTCTCCATTTCCTGCCCCCCACACATGCTCTCTCTTTCTCTCCTTCCTGTTCATGGGTAAAAAATGTGATCAGCCAGCTTTCTGCCCCTGCTGCCATTCCGTGCCTTCCCTGTCAAGATGGAGTCTGTCAGTCTGGAATTGTAAGTCAAAATAAAGTCTTTGTTCCTTAAGTTGCTTTTGGTTATGTTATTTTTTCACAGCAACAGAATAAAACCATGTAAGTCAAATTCACTTCTAGGGGGTGCATGTGGCATCTAATCCCCTCCTCCCACCGTTCTTGCAACGGCTTGAGGAAAAAATTCTCCAAACCTTGGTTTGAAGAATCTTAATGAGTTTATTGGACTTGCTAACTGAGCTTGGGGTGCAGGTTTACTTACAGACAGCAGCCCCCCCAACACACACAGACATGCCCATTCACTGCTGTGTTCGAAAGTCCACACTCAGACATAAATCCTGTGGTTCCAGACAGCCTTACAAAATGGCAAGGGATCAGCCTCATGGTTTTCCCAACTGTTATACCCTTAGCCCCTCCCCTGCAAGTGGCTATGGTCAACTGATTGGCTGGAAGAGGGAAGGAGAGCAGCTTCTTTGCAGAGTGTGGGAAGGAGGCCTGTCCATGGCTTGTCATCATAGGGTCAGAGGAACATCCGCATCACAATCCAATACATATATGAACTGCAAAATGTTCTGCATGCTTAATAATATATTACATAGTTTAATGAAACATGCACAATAGCTAAATCCACAAGAATAGAGAGCAGATTGCTAGTTTCAGGGTGATGAGAGGAAGGAATTAAGGAATGTTTAGTGAACCTGAGGTTTGGGGTTGATAAAACATTTTTACCATAGAGGTAATGGTTACATTATTATTTAATGAATGTCTTTGTATTGCTAATTTTAAATGATTAATTTTATGCTATGTGAATTTCATTTCATTGAAAGTTGGTTAAAAATAAATGCATGTCAGGGCTGGAGAGATGGCTTAGTGCTTAAGAACACTGACTGTTCTTGCAAGAGTTTCAAGCCCTATGTTAAAGAAGAGTGGAGATAGTGGACAGCCTTTTCTGGTTCCTGATTTCAATGGGAATGCTTCCAGTTTTTCTCCATTTAGAATGATGTTGGCTGTGGGTTTGTTATATATGTCTTTAATTATGTTGAAGTATGTTCCCTCCAGTCCAATTCCAACTAGGACTTTGAACATATATGTATGTTGAATGTTGTCAAAGGCCTTCTCTGCATCTATTGAAATGACCATACGGTTCTTGTCATTGAGCCCATTTATATAATTTATGACATTTACTGATTTACATATATTGAACCCTCCCTGCATCTCTGGAACAAAGCTGACTTGATCATGGTGGATGATCTTTTTGATGTGTTTCTGTATGCGGTTTGCAAGTATCTTGTTGAGAATTTTTGCATCTATCTTCATTAAGGATATGGGTCTATAGATTTCTTTTTTGGTTGAATCTTTACCTGGCTTTGGTGTTAGAGTGGTGCTGGCTTCATAGAAGGAATTTGGAAGTTCTCCCTCCATTTCTATCTTTTTGAATAAATTAAGTAATATTGGATGTAGATCTTCTTTAAATGTCTGGTAGAATTCTGCTGTAAATCCACCTGGTCCTGGGCTTTTTTTAGTTGGGAGGTTTTCTATTACTATTGCAATTTCTTTTTGTGTTACGGGTCTATTTAAGCTGTTAATCTTTTCTTGATTTAGTTTTGGTGGTTCCCGTGCCTTTAGATATCTGTCCATTTCTTTTAGGTTTTCAAATTTAATAGCATATAAGTTTTTAAAGTGTTCCCTTATAATATTCTGGATCTTTTTGTTGTCATGGTGTTTCCCCTTTCATCTCTGATTTTCTTGATTTGGAAGTGCTCTTTCTTTCTTTTGGTTAACTGGGCTAGCAGTCTGTCAATCTTGGATTTGTTGATTCTTTGTATTGTTTTCTTTGTTTCAAATTCATTAATTTCTGCTCTGACTTTTGTTATCACTTCTTGTCTTCTGGGTTTGGGTCTCGTTTGTTGTTGCTTTTCAAGTGTCTTGAGTTGCAATGCTAAGTCATTTATTTGTGTTCTTTCCGATTTTTTATTGTAGGCACTTAGAGCTATAAACCTCCCTCTAAGGACTGCTTTTAATGTGTCACAGAGGTTCTGTTATATTGTATTGTCCTTTTAGTTGAATTCCAGGAATTCTTTTATTTCTTTCTTAATTTCTCCTTTGACCCACTCATTGTTTAGGAGTGTGGTTCAATCACCACAAGTATGTGGTCATGTGGTTACTAGGGCTTCTTCTGGTGTTGATTTTAAGCTTTATTGCATTGTGGTCTGATAGAATGCATGGAATTATTTCAGTCTTTTTGTATTTGTTGAGGTTTATTTTGTGCTTCAGTATATGGTCAATTTTGGAGAAGGTTCCATGGGGCACTGAATATCTTTTGGTGCTTGGGTAGACTACTCGGTAAATGTCTTTTAGGGTCCAATTGATGTATGGTATTATTTAATCCAGATGTCTCTCTGTTAACTCTCTGTCTTGTTGACCTATCTAATGGAGACAGTGGGGTATTGAAGTCCCCTACTATTAATGAGTTGGGATTAATCTGGGTT
>NW_008335287.1:3335757-3347263 GCF_000622305.1 Nannospalax galili | reverse complement strand
ATCTCTTCTAATTAGTTTTAGTTTAAAGCCCACAGATATTAGAATTGCAACACCTGCTTTTTTCTTAGTACCATTTGCTTGGTGTATTTTTTTCCATCCTTTCACAAAGTCCCAGATTCAAATCCCAGCACCCACATGGCAGCTAACAACTTTCTGTAACTCCAGTTCCAGAGGATCCGGCAGCCTCTTCTGACCTCTATGGGCATTGCATGACATGGGTGCACTTACCTACATGCAGGTAATACATGCATACACATAAAATAAAAATAACAAATAAAATATTTTTTAAAAAACAATAAAAAATAAATGTATGTCAGAAGATAAAAACCAGAAAAATATAGAATATATGGGCAAAAAACTATTAAATAAGCCTGGTGTGGTAGCTCATACCTTTAATTCCAGAACCCCAGAGGGGAAAGGCAGGCAAATCTTTGAGATCAAGGCCAGCCTAGTCTTCCTAGGGAGTTCCAAGCCAGCTGGCCTTGCAGGGAGACCTTATCTAAAAAAAAAAAAAAAATCCCAAAATGCAAAAAGTGAAAAACGCCCTAATAGAATAAATCATAATAAATAAAAATATAAAGATAAGATTGTGTTAATCATGTTTTGGTTTTAGTTAGGTTTTGTGTGTACATGTGTGCCTGTGTTTATGTGTGGTGTGTACATGTGTGTAGTGTACACATGTGGAAGTATGGGCACTTGCCCATGTGTGTATATATGAAGGTCAGATGTTGACACTGGGTGCTTTCCTCTATTGTTCTCCACCTTATCTTTTGAAATGAGGTCTCCTGTTGAACTTGGAGTTCAGTCAGCTAGTCTGGCTTTTCAGGGAGCTACTGGTTTGCACTTGTCTCTACCGTCCCTACACTGGTGCTTCATACATACCAGTACACCCAACTTTTACATAGGTGTTAGAGAGTCAACCTCAGTTCCTCATGCATCTTCTGCCAGCACTTTACCCTCTAAGCCATCCCTCCAGTCTATATCCCTCAATTCGGATGTGAAAACTATGGTTTTAATAGGCCAATGTGATATACTTATTAATTGATTAAGATGGCTTTTGTACTAGAAAAGATCTGAAGGAGTAGGGATAGGGAGTTCCATGTGCTCTGAACTCTCTTGGCTTGGAGGATTTCTGATACTTATAGGCAAATAAGCAAAGCAGATAATTAGAAATTAAAGTTTCAAGTCTTTTTGACACGATAGTTTCACTAATTAATGAACTAACTGATTAATAAAGGCTAGGAGTCAGCTGGGTATAGTGGCACATTCCTGTTAGCTCAATGCTCAGGAGATTGAGGCAGAAGGATTAGTTGGAATTCAAGACCAGCCTGAACTATACAGCCAGGTCAGACAGCACAGTCAGTCAATAAGAACACTTGTCAAATGAACAAACATTTTTAAAATGTATATAGGTGATAAGATAATATATCTTAGTAAAAAAGTACCCAGAAAGAAAAAAAAACTTAGAAAAAAGAAACAGCAAGCTAAATATAACAAGCATGTGAAAAGGAAAAGTAGAAAATATTGAAAGAGAAATTAGAAAATCACCTGAGAATGAATGTGTAGTTAGAGAAAAGGAGATTATAATGTCAAATCAGTACTTATCAGGTACCTGATTGTCAAAGGTTCCAAGTATGCAGCACAGAATAACTGTGTATGCTAAGTAAAACTGTGGTTCATAGTTATACTGCAAGAGTGAAAATGTCTTAAACATAGTGTCTCAGGTGTGGTACACTGCTAGAGGAAGTGAGGAAAAACAGTCTCTCTCAGAATATTTCAATAATCCTTTCACACACTCATGGATGGCCTTCATTAGTGTGTCATTAAAACTCATCAAGTTGTAATTTCCTAAATCCTAACATGAAGAATTTGAAACTCCATCAGTTTCAACAACTCAGTCTAAGAACTGCTTCTTATGTTTTTTGCACATCTGATTCTTAGCACACTGAGTTTCAGGGAGACATGTCCTGTACACAGGACACTTTCATGTGCCCTGACCATAGAAGAAGAAGTGCCCTGAATACTTTCTTACCAGATTGTCTCACTAACTTTGTTTACCTGACTTTGCAACCTTTAAGTTCTTTGTTATCTATTACATATAACTTCCCAGTTATTCTCTATAAATTCAGGGATCTGTAACATTTCACCAGTGTTTACTGCATATCTGATTTGAGCTTTGCTAATGAAAAACAGGCTGGAGGCAGACATGACCTCAGTTTCTCTGAGCTCTGGATTCCCCACCTCCCTCCCTCTTATTTCAAATTCCAAATGATCAACAGAGAAAAAATATTTCCTTTCAACAACTCTAAGTCTTCAATGTGCTGGATCTCCATCAACTCCAAGTCTGGCAATCAGTGAAATTTTCATGCTCATCTATACTAAACACATCAATTTATGTATGTACTTTAAATGTATCATTTTAACTATGTGCAAGTTAGTAATAAATATTTTTGAAAAACACTGGTCCATTATACAATATTCAAACCAATCATATTTATTACTACTCTATCAATTTATCCAGAAAATTATTAAGGATCTGTTAATCCCACAATTGAAGACAGAAGTTACTACAGCTGTTTATATTCACTTGAAGTTTTGCATTATTTTCCACTGGAAATTAATGTTGTTGGATAGTTCCCTAAAGTTAAAGGCAGACATTGTTTTTGTGAAGATGTCATGTTTAGATACCATTTTCCCAGGTTTTTTCAAGTTGTCATTTAAAAAGAAAGTGACAATTTCAATCCCAAATACAATCATCCAATTTCTTCACTGAGACACTTGCCTTATTTTGTTGACAGCGCAAGAAAAAATTCTACAAGTATTTGCCATCATCAGCTCTCAGACTTATTTTTGAATGTATAAATAAGGGTTGAGATTTATTAATACCAAATTTTTATTGCTTTATCAAGGAGGACACTCATTTGAATGTGCCCCATAATGTCGGCATATTACAATGTGAATGGATGGTCCTATCAGAGACTAGGTGAGGGAAGTGCCTCAGCCTTCTGTCCTTTCCACTACGGAGGCCACACGTTTTTCTTTTGTTCCCTGGTTCCAACAGGTAAAGTTGAGGCAGAAAGGCATGATCCTGGAAATAGAAAGCACACCTCACCAGACACTAAATCTGCTGGTGCCCTCATCTTGAATTCCCCAGCCTCTAGAAATGGTAGAGACAAATTTCTGTTACGTCTAAATTACCCAGCTGTCATATTTCATTAAAGCAGAAGAAGGGGCTAAGATGAAAAGTAAAATTTGCATTATTAACCTTTTAGTACATATGCAATGCAAAATAGATACAATGTTTGGTGTCACAGCTTGGTGCCAGTGCCTTGATATTCACTAAGACACCATCAATCACACCCACTTTTCCGCCTAACAGCAAAGGATCACACACACAGTGAAAAGGCCAAGATATTTTTACATTGTTATGAAAATAATTTTGACTTCTCAAACCTTAAAACCTGTCTCAGTGACCCAGTGAGTGACCCACTCACTGTTGTCCACTTATTATCAGGTGAATGTTTCTTCATAGTCCTTACTTTGTGAAAGGGAGAACTCAGCTGAAAGACAGTGATATTTTAAATATAAATTTAGCAAATCAAAGCATGGTACACTCCAGAAAGATGGAACAGCTTGGCCTAAAGGAGGTAGAGCAGCCTTCTGGTTCTGTGAGGTAGATTTTTAAGAAGCAATTAAAGAATATTTATGAGGTATACCTCATACTCATCAGGGCAAGAGCGCCCATTTCCCCCTTCCAAATCATGGTCTCGGATCTCCTCTTAGGGAAATTCTTCCCATGCCCATCTTGAAGTTTCCACAACAAGGGTAACAACCAAAACCAATACGTGAATGGTATTATAACGAAGCTGGGATCTTTTGAGGATGTAGAGACTTCATTACAAAACACATTGTCAGTCAGGAATGTGCCTGGGTGCTTCCATTTCCGAGATAGTGGGAAGAACCTAACTTCAACTTCAAGCCTGCTAACCACAAAAGGGCATTTTGTCCATCAGGACACAAAGCTGCCAAGACTCAGCTCCAGCTTTCCGTGGTTACTTCATATATGGTTCCCTGCCAATTTCACAATATCCATAGTTTAAGAATTGCTGTAAAAGAGGATAGAAACATTCTTTAGACGAGAGGAAAGAATGTAAAAGCCAGAGGAACCAGACACCTGCTGCTGGTTAATGCTTTCTATACATGATAAGCAAGCTATACCAATGAAATCTCCAGAGTATGATAGGCTAATGGTACCTGCTTAACGAGAAAACCAGGTGATATGCCAAAGTGGAAGGGAGGTTGGTCTGGAGTCCCACATATAGATGAGGATCTACAAGCAATCAAGGATGCTGAGATAGGAAGAATCTGCTTTCTCCAGGGACTAGCTCCCAGAGAGGTTATTTAATCCCAAATGGACAGTCCTAAACACAGGTACACACAAGCACCACTAAATGGACTCATTGAGGATTATATGTTTATGTGACAATAATCAAAGAAAAGAGAGATAGCTCAGTGGTTAAGAGCACTGGGTGCTCTTGCAGAGCACCAACATGGCAGCTAACAAATGTCCTTAGCTCCAGTACCAGGGGATCTGACGCCCTCTTCTGGCCTCTACTGGAATTGCACAACATGGGTACACTTATGAGGCAATCCACTCACACACATAAAATAAATAAATAATTTAAAAAAAAAACAATCAAAGGAAAGGACAAGAAATAGAGAGAGTGGGAGGATATGGGAAGAGTTGATAGGGGACTGGGAGAGATGGAAATGATGAAAAGACAATACTCATTTATGAATTTCTCATAAATTAAAATTTTTTAATTAAAATTAGTTCAAAATTTGAATAAAAATCTTTAAAGACCACACAAAGTTTTGAGATAAAAGTGGTGTAGAAATGTGAGAAGAGTTGGAAGTGTGAGAGTGGGGTGGAGTTGATTAAAAAGATGCACACGTATAAAATTTTCAAATAATAAAATGGCAAAAAACTTTTAAAAGATATTGAAAGGAAAATAAAGATGATAGAAAGAGGAGTGTGGGGAGATGGCTCATTCTGTGCAGTACTTGACTTGCAAGCTTCAGGCCCTAAGTTCAGATCCTCCAAGCAAAAGACTTGGTGTGATCCCACTGCTGGACAGGCAGAGAAAGGAGTACCCCTGGGGATTGATGGCCAGTAAGCCTAGCAAAATCAGTGAAGTCCATGTCAAGTGAGAGACTTTCTCTCAAGAAAAAAGGTGAACACCAATATTGGAAGACATCAGACATTAACCTCTGTCTTTCACACACGCACGCACACACACACACACACACACACACACACACACACACACACACACAAAGAAGAATATAGAAAGTAGAGCTCAGGACTGGTGAATTATTTTTCTCAGTTAAAAATCTGTTTTGGCAGTAAGTGAGATGAAGTCAAAATTTTGAAGCCAGTGGAAAGATTTGTGAAAGAATAATATGGATAATAAGAGTGAGCTGGAGTGGGGTATACAAATCAAATTTGTATACCAAAGCAGTAGGTGAGGTTGAAAATCATAAATTTTTGATACAATGAATCAACACTTACAACTTTTACAATAAGGAAAGAAAATAAAAAGGTCCAAGTAGGTAGAAATCAGAAATATAGGAGGATGGGACTGGAGAATACAGCTCAGAGATTAAGCTCACTGGCTGCACTTGCAGAGGACCAGGGTTTGATTCCCAGCACCCACATGGTGGTTAACAACCATCTGTAACTTCAGTTCCTGGGGAATCTGATGCCTCTTCTGACTTCCATTGGCATTTCATGACACTTACATTCAGGCAATACACTCAACATATATATATATATATATATATATGGCCAAAAAAATGACATAATTTTATTTTGGTGAAAAATTATTTTTCTTCAAATATGCATACTGCAATTTATAGCTCTATTTGCTGTCTTTGTACCACATTAATATTATATGCAGGCTTATAATAAACAATATTGAGCCAGACATAGTGATGCACATCTGTAATCCCAGTTACTAAGGAACTAAAGAAAAATGGCAAGTCCAAGCTTTTCAGAACTACATACATAGTCTAAAGCCATCAGGACAACTTAACAAGACCCTGTCCCAAAGCAAAATTTTAAAAAGGCTGGGGATTTAGCTCAGAGGTAGAGTGACTAACATGCACAAGGCTGTGAGTTCCATCCCCAGTACCACAGAAAAGGAAAAAATGAGGTGCCTGTAAAATATGCTCAAGTATTCAATTTTTTATGATAGGAATACTATAATACATTATTTTGAAAAACTTCTAGTTTGTATTCACCTTGTCACCTACATGACACTTCTTATAGACAAAGGGTTATCCTATAATGTGCTTGCTTCTCATCACAACACCTCTTATAATATCAGAGGTATAATTTTCATATTCAAAAGTAAGAAAATTGTGATTGTATTACTTTCTAGCATTATTATACATTTTATTATTACTGCTAAAATTATGAAGATTTCACTTTTGTCTGAGAGACTGTGGAATATTACCTGACTTTTAGTCCCTGGAAAATTAATATCTGAGGTATGAAAGTTTAATTTTCAAGGTCGTAAGAAAGGTAGGAAACCAAAAATCTCAAATCACAAGTATGCCTCTGGTTTTTCCTCTAAACCTTATCTTTTAAATTGATTACACCAGAGGTACTTTATGATATTTTGAAGTGTATAAAACAATATTGAAAGTTAATGAAAATTTTTAGCAATTACAAGTTTTTGAAGATAGGCCAGAGATGTTTACATTATAATTAATTTCAGTAAAATTTTTCATTCCAACTTTCTAATAATTGCCTAAGGTTCATCTTATGCATAAAATATAAATTATATTCTTATCAATATTATTACTGCTTGAATTTATATAGTAATTTTTATAAGTTCTTGCCTTCCTTCACAATTTAAGGTGAAATCTAATTTTTCTTACCTTGAAATTATTTTTGCCTCAGATACTGGCTGGATGAACTTCTGCTGAAATGGGCACAGTCTGACCCATGAAGATGCATGAAAAACATTTTTAGAGGGACCCTTGCATGCCCATGGGGACTTTCCCAGACCTTCAGTGGTCTGCTCACCTTCCATTACTCCTCTCACCCTGCTATCTCAGCTCTGCAAGAACCCTACTGAGCCCCAATGCTGGGAGCTTTCCCAGACCAGCAACATGGCAGTAAATCTGAACACCACATAGTACATATATGAATGAGAACTTGACAAATTGGGAAACAGCAAAGATATAAATAACAATTGAACAAAGAAGAGATAACTTATTGATACCAAGATACACAACCAACAACACAAATCCAGATGCCTAAGACTCATTAAAAACAAAAATCAAAAAGCAAACAAAAAACCAAAACAACATGAATAACCAAGAAAATAGGTCTACTCCAGAAATGAGCACCCATTTGTAATGTTTCCTGAAAAAGGCAACAGAAGGGACACATGAGACAATGATTTCAAAATGGCAGTTATAAATAGGTTCAAGGAACTCAGAGAGGACATGAAAAAAAGACTGATGATTGTGAAGACAAAAATACTAAATTAAATAATGAAATAAATTCAAAATATGAAATTACAATTTAATACAGAGATAGAATCTGTGATGTAAACCAAACTGAAATGAAATCTGAAATGAAAAACTCAGGTAAAACAACAAAAGTTTAGAGCAAAGAGGCCAAAAGTGGAGGAAATGGAATAAAGAATACCAGATCTCAAAGACAACTTTGGGGAAATGGATTGCTCATTAAAAGAAAATATCAAATCTAAAGTAACCCAGGAATGAAATATGCAAGACCTCTGGGACACTGTAAAAAAAAACAAACCAATGAATCACAAGCACTGAGAAGGAGAAGAAACCAAGTTAAAAGAGCAAAAAGTATTTTTAATAAAGTCATAAAAGAAAATTTCCAAACCTAGGGAAAGAGAAGTCTATCAAGATACAAGAGGCATATAGAACACTAAGTAGACTGGACCAGAACAGAGAAACTCCATATCATATAACAGTCAAAACACTAAATGTACAGAACAAAGAAAAGATACTGAAAGCTGTGAGAATGATCAAGTCATATGTAAAGGCAGACCCATCAGAATAACAGCTGATTTTTCAGTGGAGACTATGAAAGACAGAACAGTTTGATCCAATGTCTTAAAAGTCATGGGGGGGAGGGAAAAAAAAAGGTTCTATCCCAGACTACTCTACCCAGCAAAATATCCGTTGTAATTGGAGGAGAGAGAAAAGCTTTCCATGATTAAAGTAGATTTAAGGAATTGATGTCCACAAATCAGCATTACAGAGAATACTTCCTGGAATACTTGGGTCTAAAGAAATGACTAAACACTCTCAAGAGGGCACGAAGACCAAATAAATTAACCCAGAGCAGCTAACCAAAATAGGTATAAGAAGACAACACTACAGATTCCAATATAACAGGAAGGCATAAACATTGGTAAATAACTCTCAATATTAATAGTCTCAACTCCCCAATAAAAATACACAAACTAATTTATTGGATTAGATAATAGGATCCATCAGTGTGCAATTATTTACACCATCTTAGGATAAAAGATAGAAAAAGATATTCCAAGAATATAGAACTCAGGAAATAGCAAGTTAACTATTCTGATACCTCACAAAATAAACTTCAAACTAAAAGTAGTCAGAGGTGACAAAGAAGGTCACTTCATTAAAGGAAAAATATACCAAGAAGACATTATAATCCTCAATATACATGCACCACAGACAGGGTCACTGAATTTCATGAAAGAAATTCTTTTAGATTTAAAAATTACATATGAACTCCAACACAGTGATAGTGGGTGATTTCACTACTCCACATCACCATTAGATAAGTCAACCAGACAAAAAGTAAATATTGAAACTTAGGAGTTAAATGATACCATAAATGAAATGTACTTAGACATCTACCGAATATTACACCCAAACAACAGAGTGCTCTTTATTCTTCGCAGCCAATGAAAATTTTTCCAAAAGTGATATATATTAGAAAAGTCTCTGAAAATTTATGAAAATTGGAATATCATCCCACATTTTACCTGACCATAAAGGAATAAAGCTAGATATCAACAACAATAAAAATGGGAGCAAGTAGAGAAACTCATAGAAGACAAACAATACACTATTGAAGGAAAATTGACTTAAAGGATGTCACATTAAATTTTCTTCTTTTTTCCTGTCTTGGGAGGCTCTGCATGCCCTGCCAAGGAATCAAGACTCACAGACTAACATAAGACATTTTTAGTTTGGGTTTTCATGGTCCTTCATGGTAGGGAGTGAGGGGATGATTTACAAAGAAACCATGCAGCCAAGCAGTGGCTGTTATGATCACTTTCACACCCCGCCCACGCTTTGGCCCATGGTAGGCGTGGGGTCTCAACCCAGGTGTGTAAATGCTTCATCTCACTTCCACGCTTGCCATTCGCCCATGTAGCCGCACACACTTGCTTCTTCCCTGTCCAATCTTACTGTAGCTGGCTCCACCCCTCTTCCCAGGGTGCTCCTTGTCTCGCCTCTGGCTGGCTTGCACTTTTTTCAGAGGAGTAAGTAATTTTCTGGCTACAAGGGAAAAATCAAGAAGGAAAGTAAAAACATTCCTGGAATTAAATAAAATTGAAAACACAACACATCAAAACCTATGGAACACAATGGAGGCAGTTTTAAGAGGAAAATGTATATACATTAAGTGCCTACACCAGAAGATTAGAGACATATCCTATAACTAAAAGATGCAAATGAAGGCCTTGGAAGAATAAGAACAAGCAACAACTAAATGAAGTAGATGGAAAGAGATAAATCAAGTGCAATGTTAATGAAATAGAAATGAACAACCAATACAAAGAATCAACGAAACAAATAATTGGTTGTTTGCAAAGATTAAAATGACTGACAAATCTTTATCCAAATTAACCAAAAGAAAGAGAGAGGACACAAATTAAGAAACTCAGATGTGAAAAGAGAAACATTACAACAGATCCTGAGGAAATTCATAAAATAGATTTTTAAAAAGAATCTATATTCTACTAAATCAAAAAGAAATGCCTAAATTTCTAGATATGCATGCCCTATCAAAGTAAAATCAAAATGTCACAAACAATTTAAACATACCTGTAACAATGAACAAGATAGGTGCAGCAATTAAAATTCTCCCAACTAAAAGAGCCCAGGACCTGATGGGTACAGCACATAATATAGCACTTGAAGTCTTAGCAACATGAAAAAGAAGGAAGTGAAAGGAATACAAACTGGAAATAAAGAATTGCAAGTATCCTTATTTGCAGATGATACGATTCTATACATGAAAGGCCACAAAGACTTTACTAGAAAACTACCTGATCTGATAAATACATTAAGTAAAGTAGCAGGATATAAAATTAACACCCCCAAATCAGCAACCTTCCTATGCACCAACAAAAAACAATATACCAAAAAGAAATCAGGAAAATGACCTCATTCATGATAGCCTCAAAAATCATAAAATAGTTTGGAATAAATCTAACCAATGAAGCAAAGTCTCGTATAATAAAAATTTTAAGACATGAGGCTGGCGAGATGGCTCAGCAGTTAAGAGCACTGGCTGCTGTTGCAGAGGACCTGGGTTCAATAACCAGCACCTACATGGCAGCTACAAACCATCCTTAACTTCAGTTCCAGGGGAATCCGAAGTTCTCTTCTGACCTCCGCAGCATTGCACGACATGGATGCAGTCACATACATGCAGGCAACACACTTGTACACATAAAATAAAAATAATAAAATATTTTTTTTTTAATTTTAAGACACTGAAGAAAGAAATTGAATAGGATACAAAAAATGGAAAGCCTCTTGGGTCAGTAGAATTAATATTGTGAAAAGGGCCATCCTGCGAAAAGCAATCTACAATTTAAATGCAATACCCCTTACAGTTTCAACATAATTCTTCACATAAAATTAAAAAAAATAATCTCAAATTTTATATGGAAACACAAACACATCCAAAAAAATCCAAGATAGTCAAAATAATCCTGAACAATAAAAGGAATACTGGAGGCATTACCATCCCTAATCTCAAATTCTACTACAGTGATCAAAACAGCATGATACTGGCATACAAATAGACATACTGATCTGTGAAATAGAATTGATGACCCAAATGTAAATGTACAAATTTACACCCACCTTATTTTTGTTAAAGGTGCCACAAATGCACATTGGACAAAAGACAGCATGTATAGCAAATTGTGATGGTCAAACTAGATAGCTGTATTAGGAGAATGAAACTTTATCTTTACCTCTCACCATGCACAAAAGTCAACTCCAAGTGGCCATAGGGGTTGCTTCTTGGAAGGCGAAGTAGAATGCAGTAATAGAATCGTGAAAAGGGGATAGTGTAGTAGGAAAGGTTAAATGGGGTGAAGGATAGAAGGGCAAAGCAGAGGAAGGAGTAGGTTGAGAAATAAGTAACACTAAAGACCTGTAGGGAAAAAAGTCATGT
>NW_008335287.1:3335135-3335718 GCF_000622305.1 Nannospalax galili | reverse complement strand
CCCTATAGATCCCCAATGATTATCCTGGCCATTGCCCTGCTCTTCGTTACCTACCAGAACTAGATGGCAAGACCTTAAATTGAAGACACTATATACATGGGCTGTAGACTAAATAAGTATAAACCAAGCTGCAGCTGACTTCAAAGCCTCATCTCTACTGGTTAGCTTTCATAGTGCTGGATGGAACAATACAAGCTACCTAAAGAGAAATCAATCATCAGCCTTGCCCAGGTTGAAACCCATGAGCTTAGCAACAATCGGCCTGTCAAAATGGGCCCACTTGTGCAACAGTGGCATGGATATTATGTAAGCAACCACTTTTTAATTGGATTTAAGGTACAGAACCCATGCCTGACATTGATATCAGTTCTAGGAATGACAGATAGATGACAGATGATAGATAGACTGTGCAACAGTGGCATGGATATTATGTAAGCAACCACTTTTTAATTGGATTTAAGGTACAGAACCCATGCCTGACATTGATATCAGTTCTAGGAATGACAGATAGATGACAGATGATAGATAGACGGAAGATGATGATAGATGATAGATAGATAGATAGATAGATAGATAGATAGAT
>NW_008335287.1:3305077-3334728 GCF_000622305.1 Nannospalax galili | reverse complement strand
GATAGATAGATAGATAGATAGATAGATAGATAGATAGACAGATAGATAGATAGATAGATATAGATAAATGATGATAGATAGATAGATAGATAGATAGATAGATAGATAGATAGATAGATAGATAGATAGATGATAGATAGATAGACGATAGATAGATGATAGATAGATAGATAGATAGATGATAGATAGATGATAGATAAATAATGATAGATAGATAGATAGATGATAGATAGATATAGATAGATGATAGATAGATGATAGTTGATAGATATAGATGGATGATAGATAGATGGATAAATAGATAGATGATAGATGATAGATAGGTGATAGATAGATGTAGGTAGGTAGATAGATAGATAGATAAATAGATAGATGATAGATAGGTGATACATAATGCTAAAAAATAGATAGATATAGATAGATGATAGATAGATAGATAGATAGATAGATGATAGTTGATAGATATAGATGGATGATAGATAGATATAGATAGATGATAGATAATAGATTAGATAGATAGATGATAGATAGAAAGATGATAGTTAGCAGACATAGATAGATGGATGATAGATATAGATAGATAGATGATAGATGATAGATAGATAGATGATAGATGAAAGCTACATATATATATGTAAATGTATATACAAATATACAAATCTTTTTCACTCCTGTTGACAAGTTAACATGAGTCAAATGCCAGCACCTTTAGTAATGAAAGGATAAGCCGTGGTGGCAGTGCTCTTCTAGCATGGTCACCCCACCCCAAATGAAGGGACACTGCACATCAATTTCAAAACCTACCAAAACTATCATCTTATCATCACAATGTTAGAACCTTCTCTTCACCTACTAGATTCTATGGTGGTTTCTTGAATAGAAAGACAACTGGATCATATATTATTTCGTACTTTGTGTATTAACATACACATAATATTAGAAATAAGTATATCAAATATCATTAGTAATAATTAGCAGCTACAAAAGCAGAGCGACAATCTATGGTCAGTGCTACTTATGAAAATTGAATTATTGTCTTCATATTTAAAAACTGTTAAAAATCAAAACCGGAACTAAGATCAGGCACTGTGATTCTTCACTGCTGTACGAAACTGTGAGAAGAAGCATGTGGGCTGGTGGCAACATCAGAGCTCTGGGCAAAGATTCCAGGCCTGCTATCATGGCTGGGGTTGCCAAGGACAGAGTCTGTTGTGGTTTCATCAGTGTTGGAGAAAACGTTCACTGTGTTCCTAATGTCAGTACTCCCGTTGTCCAAACAGTGAGCATCCTTCCTGCACAGATGGCATCTGCCATACTGTAGGAAACCAGGATGCCAGGCCCTAGGGTGAGGTGAGCCCAAACCTTATAGGTCCAGGCTGCATTCTCTGCTAAAAGGGAGGGGCACTGAAAACAGTGGCTCTGATAATCCCTGCCTTGCAGAACACTGTTGGGCTGGCAGGAGGAAGCGGCCTGGTCATAAAAGTGCAGGCTCCCTGCTCTGTGGGAAAGTGTCTTGGTCAACAACCCTTAGCTCATCTCCTTGTCCTAAACAAATAACTCAGCTATCCCTGGCTAAGAGATTAGGCCAGGTTAAAGGTTTACTCCTGAGCTAAAAGCTAAAAGTTCACCATGCTTTTAGCTCTAAGAAAGAAAACATTGTGGCCAATAAATTACTGGACGGGCATTGATAACCTTGAGTAAAAGTTTAAGAATCCTTCTGGCGCCAACTAATAGACTAAATGTCCTGTTTCTTTGTACCCTAACTCTTTCTTTGTGACTGCCATATCCCATGTGACTGATAGTTCCTTGGGATGTATAAAAACCATCTGAATTCTAAAATAAATCGTCCTGTTGGGAAGACACAGGTCCCAGAGATTGACTCTGTCGCCAATCAGAGCCTCTGCCCCGAAGCCGGCAGGTCCCCCCACTAAGCAAAGCAAACCTGAGTCCCCACACCATAC
The DNA here is from genome assembly GCF_000622305.1 of Nannospalax galili. Lineage (NCBI taxonomy): Eukaryota > Metazoa > Chordata > Mammalia > Rodentia > Spalacidae > Nannospalax > Nannospalax galili. The sequence continues at coordinate 3,332,767 of NW_008335287.1, read as the reverse complement.
CCCAGGGGAAACTACAGCATCCAGATGCTGCACAGGTTCTGCAGACAGTAGGATTCATTGACTCCACTGATGTTCATCCTGAGCACACAGTCAGAAAAAGCTGAGATGAAAAAAAACCTCAATAGAAAAAAAAAAATTCCCAGTTAAGAATGTCATAGACATTTCTTGTACGAGGAAATTCAAATGGCCAACAAATTTATGAAAACTGCGCAAATTCATCAGTAACCAGGGAAATGCAAATTAAATCAATGTGAGATACTGTCTCCCTAGAGGGAACAACTATTATCAGTAAGAACTGACAAAACGAAAGGCAAATGCTGGAGAGGACGGGAGGAAAGGGTCTGCTTACACACTGTTGAAAGTATGAGTCAGTGCAGCCTTTACAGAAAACAGTGGCAGTTTCTCAAGAAACTATAGGCAAATCTACTATATGACTCAGCAGTCCTGGTTCTGGAAATGAAATCTATCAAAGATACATTTTCATAAAAATTCTTATTGCAGCACTAGTCACAAAAGTTAAGGTACAATGCCCATCAGTGGATAAAGAAAATGTAGTATGTATATGCAGTGGAATACTGTTGGCCATAAATCAATAATATACTATTAGCTACAAGAAAATGACTGAGAGTAGAGGACATAATGTTAACTAAATAACACAAAAAGACAAATAACATTTCCTTTCACATGTTGAAACATGTTGATCTGCATTTGTAAGAGTGATTAGTAGAGCTGGATGTGGTGGCCCATGCCTTTAACCTCAGCACTTGAGAGACAGAAGCAGGTGGATCTCTGTGAGTTCAAGGCCCAGCCTGGTCTACATAGCGAGTTCCAGGACAGCTGGGGCTACAGGGAGACCCAGTCTCAAAAAGACTAAACAAACAAATAAGAGGGATTAGTAGAAGCTGGAAGGGGAGGGGTGGGAGAGGGAGATAGAAGAAAGATAGATAGCTGGTGCCTACAGACAGCTAGAAAGAAACAATATGTTCTAGTACTTCACAGGATAACTAGGGAGACCTCAGAAGTTCCAAATATAGAGATGCTCAGGAAATGGAAGCAATGATCCTGCGTTGATCAGCACCTTTGATATGGAGGTATTATTACACTGTACCTCAGAAACTGGGACAATAATTACCTGTTAATACAAAGTTAAATAGATAAAAAGGTGCTTCTGTATTAACTTCTAATAGCATTATTGTTTTACCTTTCAAAATTATGTCTATTATTTGGATTTAACACCAAATTGTCTGTTTAAACTACTGGTTTTTATATAGAGTGCTATGTGTAGGGTCAACATTATCCTTTTCCTACATTAATATCTAATTGACCCAGGCACAGTTAACCTAAAGTCTCATCATTTCCCACTACAAAGTAATGTCAGCCTTGAATGAAATGTTTGGGAGGCTGTTTTCTGTCTTTATTCCTGTTAGTCCATTTATAAATATTCTTTTTATGCTCTTTATTTATTGGTTTAGGTTTTCTTTAACTTCAGGGATATATTTTGAATGTATTTTTATTAATTCTTTGAGAATTTCATACAGTATTTTTTTATCATATTCATCCAACTCCTCCAAGATATATCCCCATCTCCAAACCCATCTTAATGTCCTCTTTTTGTTATTTATTTAATGACCTATCAACTCCAATATGTGCTGTCCATATACTTCTGCATGTGGAGCCATCCACTGGAGTATGGTTGTCCTACCAGGAGCCACACCCTTAAAGAAAACTAACTCTCCACTTCCCAGAAGCCATCAACTGTCAATAGCTACTCAGTTAGGATTTGGGATCATAACTCCTTCCCACTCCATGTTAGAATGTTGACTGGTTCGATCTTGTTCTGCTCTTGTACAGGTAATTATGAAACTGCTATTAGGTCATGAGTTCAATGGTCCTGTCATGTCCAGAAGGCATCGTTTTGCTCTTGTCCTCCCCAACGTTTCACTCATACAATTTTTCCACCACCTCTTCCACAAAGGTTTCTGAGTCTGAGGGAGGAGTGTGATATAGATGTCTCGTTTGTTGCTGAGCACTCCACATGCACCTATTTATTCTCTGCATTTTGCCTAGTTATGAGTTTCTGCCTTAACCACCATTCACACACACACACACACACACAGACACACACACACACACACACACAGAAAAATCTCTCTGAGGAGATATGATAACTGCATTGATCTATGGGTAAACATAAACATTTAGAAGGAAGCTTGATATTGTGTCCATTTAGCAAAATAATAGTAGTGGGATTCACTTCTGGGTCCTGTGAGTTCCCAAACTCTGAGTTCTTGGCTAGGATCTTAGTTTGCTTTTTGTTGATATGATAAATCACTCTGACCAAAGTCCACTTGGAAAGGAAAGAGTTTATTTGGCTTACAGTTCATAATCCATCCTTGAAGGAAGTCAAGGCAGCAGCTCAAGCAGGAACCTGGAGGGAAGGAACTGAAGCAGAGGAATATTGCTTACTGGTTTGCTCTCCATGGCATTTTTAGTCACTTTTCTTATATAGCCCAGGCCCACCTGACAAGGGAAAGCACTTCTCACAGTGGGCTGGGCTCTCAGGACATTAATTAGTAATCAAGAAAATGCTTCATAGACATGGCTGCAGGCCAATCCAATGGAAGAAATTCCTTAACTGAAGTTTCTGATTTCCAGGCGACTTTGGTTTGGCTGTTGACGAAAAACTAACCAGCACAGCCAGATTTGCAGTACCAGGCAAGTGTTTCCTCCTGTGAAGTTGGCAGCATTAAATCCAATCAGAAAGTAGTTTGTCATCCCCCACCCCATAACATTCAAACCACTGCTGCACCCAGGGCATATCTTGCCAATCCAAATGTTGCAAGTTTGTTATTTGATAAAGCAGTTTTAAGGCATTTTTTAAAATAAATGATCCATGACTTCAAATTCATTTAATAACAAATTATTAATGAAATTATTTATAACATTTTGCCTCTTCTTGAGCACTTTTTGTATAATTATGGTCCTATAGGACCTGGGAAATGGCTCAGCAGTTAAGAGCACTGGCTGGTCTTGCAGAGGACCGGGTTTTATTCCCAGCACCCACATGGCAGCTAAAGAACATCCATAACTCCAATTCCAGGGTATCTAACACACTCTTCTGGCTTCTGTGGGCATTGCATGACATGGGTGCATTGCATACATACAGGCAAGACACTCAAACCCATGAAATAAAAGGTCTGCAAAGAAATTACAGCCCTTTTAACTTTTCTCTTCTTTGATTTTATTATGCTACCCATTAATCTTAAAAGTCACTGCCCACATTTATTTGTGATTTTACCTTCTGTTCCAAATTCAGTCAGCAACTTACGGTCTCTCAATTTTATTTGTTAGTATTCTAAAATGTTAAGTTTCAATCCAATTTATTTATTTCTTATTATCATAATTACTTATAGTTATCCACATTCCTTTTGGGGTAACTTTCTCAAACAGGTCCTGTTCTGTGGCTATTCCATTGTCATTGTTTTAAAAAATATTTTATAGTATTTTTTTACTTTTGATTAAATGATTTTATTCTTTCATAATAATTTGAATTTCAGCTTCCAGACAATAGTGGGTTTTGATATTTTATTAACATTTACTAACACTGTTTTATTTACTACATTATGATCAGTGATGAATATGAATATAAGACTTTATATTTTTCAATTTTTAACTTGCATGAATAATACAGAGATCAGAAAACTTTTTGACAAAAAGAAAGATATTTATGCTAACTCATGATCCATGAATGTCAGCTTTGTCTTCAGGGAAAGCCCAGTCATAGATCCCACCGCACACATTCCACCAGATTCAGCACATGGACAGTAGTAATTGACCTTCACTTAACATATGTCTTAACACGCAATTCATTTCATGGACAATTCAGGGACATTAGGTCTTCATGTTATGTAGCTACTTTTTCAATTTTTTTATTCTAGAAGTCCTTCCATTTTAATGTCTTTGGCCTGAAAGCAACACAAGACAACATGAAAATAAGAATTCTGATTTCTCTAGTTACTGATATTTTCAATTTCATCCTTTCTATGTCACTCTGTTCTAGCTAATGCTTTCTGTATGCTGCTTTTTGCCAGGTATTACCAACCTGAAAGCCTTTAAGCAGGGTATGTACTGCCTTTCTCTTTACAGGTCTGATGAATATACTCAGTTTTGAAACATTAGTTCTTTTTCCCCTGCTCCACAGGATTTCACTTTATTTTATAGTCAACTTTTTTAGTTGTATTAATTTTGTTTTTCATATATGCTTCTGTTAATTTAAAAAATTATTAGAGGGGCAGAAGAGACAGCTCAGTGGTCAAGAGCACTGGCTGCCCACTGACTAGACCTAGGTTCAGTTCACAGCTCTCACATGGAGGCTAAGAAACACCCATAACTCCAGTTTCAGTGTATCTGACACTCGTCTGGCCTTTTGGGGCATTACATGAGGTGCACTTACATACAGACAGGCAAAACACTCATACATGTACAATAAAAAATTGATAAATAAAAGGTCCATCAGGGTCCTCCAGAGAAACAGAACTAGTAAAAGGTTATAGATATACATTGTTAAATCTATTATAAGACGCTAGCCTATTTGGCTGGATACTGAGATGTTCCATAATCTCCAAGTCCCTCTGTCAGCAAAGGCTATTGTGTCATGCTCATCTGAAATTCAAGGACTGAGAACCAAGGAAGCCAAGGGTGATTCTGAAGCTTGAGAACTAGGAGCCCTGAATCCCAAGGGCAGGAAATGATGGATCTTCCAGCTGAGGCAGAGAGTAAGTACCCCAGTTCTTCCTTTTTTTACTCTCTTCTGGCCATCAGTTTTTTTATGTCTGCTCGAATTACCCTCTTTACTCAGTCTACCAACTCAAGTGCTAATCTCTTCTAGAAACACACTCAGAGGCACATCCATAAATAGTGTTTTGCTAACTATCTGGAAATTTTATTCATTATCCCAGTCAAGTTGGCACTTAAAATTAAACATTACAGAACTGGTACTTTTTTTTGGGTGATTATAGCTCAAAATAATACATGTAATTAATATACCTTTCTGTACATGGAATAATGTATTTTTAATTTTACCTCCTACATTCTATGATCTAATTTCAGTTGATTATATCCCCCCACTGTTTGGCCATTTTGCCTGTGACTTCCTACTCATCAAATCAGTGAACAGGAATTACAAGATAGACTGATGCTCCTGAGAAAATAGGCATAATGCTTCAATTTTAAATCTCAAGAATTATTTAGTTTTTAAATTTGTAATAAAAAAAGAACAGTTATTAAAGCAATCCAAAAAAACCTCAAAGTTCTTCTTCCCTGTCAACGTACAAAGGGTCAGGTTTCATATATGTATTCATTTTTCTTTGCTTTCTTCTTCTTTTTAAAAATATTATTTAATGGCCACTGTTCTTTTTATTTCATTTTTAAATACAGAACATGGTACAAATTACTTTCAGCAGAACTTAGAAGAAATCGAGTGTGGTCTTGACCTCTCTCCCACACAAGCATTTAACATATTTTTAGTAAATAAAAGTTACTGCTCTTCCTGAGAAATGATAACTGATATTCATGTTTTATTCTCATTTGTTTAGAATGGGTTCTGGTTGTTGATATTTTTTTTCTTTCCTCAAATATAACTCATTTCTTTTACTGTTGATTTTTTTTGTGTATGCGTGTGTATATTATACAGAACATCCAAACAATCTTATTCATCTATATATCCACTTCCCAAAATGGACCCTCCCATAGCCTCCCCCCTCCCCACAGAAGCCAATATGCTCTGTCATCCCTGTTACTGTCTACTGTGTTGTCGGCAACCCCAGTTGTTCCCCAGTGCTTGCCCATCCACTGAATCTAGTCAGCCTATCTAGAGATCCTTGTTTTAGGAAGATCAGTTCTTCCTCATCTAGCAACAATCAGATTTGGGTCTGCTGTTCTTTTTCCCAGTTCTATGCTAGGTTACTTTATACCCCCCACAGAAGCCAATATGCTCTGTCATCCCTGTTACTGTCTACTGTGTTGTCGGCAACCCCAGTTGTTCCCCAGTGCTTGCCCATCCACTGAATCTAGTCAGCCTATCTAGAGATCCTTGTTTTAGGAAGATCAGCTCTTCCTCATCTAGCAACAATCAGATTTGGGTCTGCTGTTCTTTTTTCCCAGTTCTATGCTAGGTTACTTTATGGGAGTCTCTTGGGTCACTCTGGCCAACAACTCAAAGGAAGGTATCTCCTGTCTGGCATTGTTTCTTGTTATGTAGCCTTTAGCTATACATATAAACACTTAAAAAATTATATTGACCCTTTTAATTTTTGGTTATACTTTCATTTTGGGTGTTTACGGCCCCACAGTTGGCCCAGAAAAACCAATTTATTTTTATTCTTAAGGCCATTTGAGGATCTATTCCTCAGGGGTCTCATGGGCTTGGGAGGAACCCCTGGCTCCTTTCTTTTACCAGTTCCATCTGTGTGAAGATAAGTCAAAGGTCCCACTCAACCATAACTGGCTTCACTTGAAAGCATGGAGGAAATGTTTCCACTGTGTTCACTCTACTCTTACATACATACAGGCAAAACATACTTTTAACAGTAGTTCAAATCCACCTGGCAGGATCTGCATGGCCTCCCTGAACAAGAGGACACATGACTCACCACAGTTACAGGACATTTTGAGAGATGTTCATAGTCCCCTGGAACTTACTTGATTTAGGAGGGCAAGGAACCAAAACTGTCCTTTATGACCCTCTGACCAAATTAGTATAGACCTCAAAGTATAACTGTTAAACATCCAAGAAGGTTAGTTTCACTAGTCTGATACTTTTAATTACCATGTGCCATGTAGATGAAGCTTGGGAAAAGACCAAATGTTTTCAGATAAATCTTGCCTAGACATATATTATATTCTTTGATCTAGTTGTATGTATAGTTTATCAGTAGGTTGTTGGACTAATGTGATTCCTTCTGGTTTTTAAAACTAGTTAGGCATTATTTATTTCTTTCATTGTCTAACACTTCCACCATGGTTTCCCCATTTAAAATGCTCCTATTTTCCCATTTCTCCCTTAATAATACCCTTCTCCTACGGCCCCACCTCTCTTTAGCTCCTTCTTTCCCTTTAACCCCTAGATTCCTTGTATAACTTTTCCTCCCCCTTCCCCTTAGAAGAACCCCATTTTTATCCATATGTCCCTTGTTAATGCCCATTTCCTACTGTTCTTCTCCTTCAGATTCTTTCTTTTCCTTTACCATCCTGGCTACTTTTCATCATCCTGGTTCCTGTAGTTATGTCTGGATAGATACTCACTTATCATGAGTTGGTGCTAGGATCCACATATGAGGGAGAACATATGTCATTTTTTTTCTCTGAGTCTGTGCTACTTCACTTAGTATAACAGTTTCTACTTCCATCCATTTACCTGCAGATTTCATGATTTCATCTTTCTTTGCTGCTGAGTAAAATTCCATCGTACAAATGAACCACGTTTTCATTATCCACTCGTCAGTTGAGAGACACTTAAGTTGCTTCCATCTCTTAGCTATTGTGAAAAGAGCAGCAACAAACATGGATGTACAATTGTCCTTGCAATAAGATGAGTTCTTTGGGTGTCAAGGAGTGGTATTACTGGGTCAAATGGTAGGTTAATTTGTAATTTTTAAAGAGTTCTCCATACTGCTTTTCACAGGCGTTGTACAAGTTTGCTGTCCCACCAGCAGTGGATGAGTGTTCCCCTTTCCCCACATCCTCTCCAACATTTGGTACCATTTGTTCTCTTGATCTTAACCAGTCTGGCTGGGATAAGATTGAAATCTTAAAGTGGTTTTAATTTGCATTTCCCTAATTACCAGTGATGCTGAACACCTTTTAAGATGTTTCTTAGCCATCTTTATTTCTTCTTTTGAGAATTCTCTGTTCAGTTCCTTAGCCCATCTTTTAACTGGGTTACCTTGTTTGTTGATTCTTTGTTTTCTGAGTTCGTTATATATTCCAGATGGTAAGCCTCTGTCAAATGTGTCCTGGTGAAGATTTTCTCCATTCTGTGGGATTTTTCTTCACTTCCTTGGTTGCTTCTTTTGCTGTACAGAAGCTTTTTAGTTTAATGAGGTCCCATTTGTTGATTCTTGACCTTGTTTCTGAGCAATTCATGTCTGGTTTAGACAATCCTTTCCTACACCTATATCTTGTAGGTTATTACCAATGTTTTCTTCTAACAGTTCAGAGTTTCAGGCTTCACATTTAGGTCTTTGATCCATTTGGAGTTGACTTTTGTGCAAGGTGAAAGATAGGGGTTTAATTTCATTCTTCTACAGGTGGAGATCCTGTTTTGCCAGCATCATTTGCTGAACATGCTGTCTTTCCTCCAGTGAATGTTCTTGGCCCCTTTGTTAAATATCATGTGTCTTAAATTGCATGTATTCATATTTAGGTCTTCTATTTTGTTCCATTGATCTATGGGTTTATTTTTATGCCAGTACTTTTATGACTATAGCTCTGTAATGCAATTTAAAATCCTTTGATCAGAATGAAGTGGCCCTCTTTGTCTCCTTTGATTAGTTTTAGATTAAAGTCTATTTTTTCAGATATTAGAATTGCAACACCTGCATTTTTCTTAGTACCATTAGCTTGGTATATTTTTTCCCATCCTTTCACCTTAAGGTAGTGCCTGTCATTGAAAGAGAAATGAGTTTCTTATAGACAACAAAAAGATGGTTTTTGTTTCTTAATCCATTCAACTAGTCTGTATCTTTCGACTAGGGAGTTCAGTCCATTGTTATTTAGAGTTATTAATGAAAGGTGTGTATTGAATCCTGTCATTTTTTAAATTTCTGTTCATATTCTTGATATAGCTGTATTTACACAGCTATACCTTTATTGAATGTCCTTCTGTAACCCCTTGGGTATAGTCATTCCTTTCTTCAGCTCTTTGTATTGCTTCACGATCGCTCTCAAGGTCTGGTTTCATGGACAAGAATTCTTTCAGCATATTTATGTCATGGAACATTTTTCTTTCCCTTTCATCTAGAATAGACATTTTGGCTGGGTAAAGTAATCTGGGTTGGCATCTGTGGTCATTTAGAACTGGGAATATTTTGGTCCAGGCTTTTCTGGCTTTCATAGTTTGCACTGAAAAGTCAGCTGTAATTTTTATAAGTTCTCCTTTTTATGTGACTTGTTGTTTTTCTTTTGCAGCTTTCAGTATTGTCTCTTTGTTCAGTACATTTAGTGTTTTTACTATGATGTGCCATGAAGAGTTTCTCTTCTGGTCCTGTCTATTTGGTGTTCTACATGCTTCTTGTATTTGTATGGACATGTCTTTCTTTAATTTTGGGAAATTTTCTTCTACAGCCCTATTGAAGATCTGGTCCATACCATTATCCTGAGATTCTTCTCCTTCCTTTATACGTATGATGCATAAGTTTGGTCTTTTTATGGTGTCACACATTTCTTTCATTTTCCATTCTTGTGTTTTCTTAAATTTTTCATAATCTTTGCTTGAGTGGTGTAATTCGTCCACTTTGTCTTTCAGTCTTGATATTCTATTTTCCATTTTATTCATCCTATTGGTGAGGCTTTCTCCTGTCATTTCTAATTGGCTTACTGAATGTTTCATGTCCTTCTTCATTTCAGCCTGAGTATTCTTCAATATTCATAACTTTTCTGAATTCATTCAGAAGTTATCCCTATCTTCTTTCAGTTCTTTGATTTCTTTCTGTGGTCTTTAAATTCACTAAATTCTTTTATCATGTTTATAATTGTTCTTTGAGTTCCATGTCCTGTTTTATCTCTAAGGGGTTCACATTGTACTCCTCTGTTGTGGAAAATCTTGTGACTGATTTTTCCTTTTGCCTTACATACCTATCATGTTGGAGTACATTGCTTCCTGCTTAGAAACTGAAACATCATGCTAATAGGGCATCTGGCCTACTAGATTCTAATAGGATACTAGTCTGCCATGTTAATAAGGTATCCCATATGCTGTGTTATGATTGGACTGTTACCCTTATATAAGCCCGTACTTTCTTGCAATAAAGCAGATCTGTGTCACTGAACCTGGTCTCCTGTGCCTCAATGCGGCGATGCTGGCACAGACTCCTCACCAGCCCTCGGATCTGGACTAGATGACTGATCGGAGGAACTAAGAGAGCAGGAGAGCGGCCATAGCCAGAGGAGAGCAGCCACAGCCGGCGACCATACCTAGAATCCAAATGTGGGGCTGGGATCCCCTCCCAACAGAGCTGTAACACTCTGAGCTGTAACACCTTGGGCTCTGCTTTTTCTTCCAGCTCATGATCTTCAGTTGAGCATGCTGCTTCTGTCTTCGCTGATCATCTCCTTGAATGGTTCCTGAGTCCCTTTGGGTATGTCTTGCAGGGTGAGTGACCTCCGATATAGTCACCCAGCTGAAGCCAGCCCCTGCACTGCTGCACTGGTTTCTCTCCTCAGGAGTAGGCAAATTAGGGTAACAGAAAAGGATGTAACTAAGGTTTTAGATGAAGTACTATCTCTTGCCCCCTGGTTTACAGACTCTTTTTGCTGGGATCCTGAACAATGGGCTTGCTTTTTATTCTTGGCCTGGCATAGAGAAGTCAGGGAGGGATGCCCACAGTCTGGGCTGTTCTACCCCATTGTGACAGCCATCCTGGCCTCCCTTTGGGGGGTTCTCCCTGAAGCCTTTGAACAGGACAATCTCCTATTAAAGGAGATAAATGAGCAAATACAACAGGATTTTGGGGATGGCCTGCCCCAGGCATTTCCAGTTAAAATAAAACTAACAGATTCTTGCTCTGATTAAACTATGACTGTTAATGATGACATAAAAAATGAGGAATTGGGGTTTGAGAGCTCCCCTGATGAAAAACAGGAAGTCAAGATTGCCTCTTCCCCACCATTACAGGGTGGTGGCTACCCTCCGCCATCTTGTATTGGCTTTGATGAAAAACAGGAAGTTAAGGCAGCCTTCACTCACCATTACAGGGCGATGGCTACTTTCTGCCATCGTGCGCTAGCTTTAAAGAAGTTCTCCCCAAGTCCATATACCCGTCCCTTCCAGAAGAGGTCTGGAAACCCCTCCTGCCTAGGCCCCTCTTCTATGATACAATGGGAGGTTTTCCACAGTTCTTCCCAGTTACTGTTAATCAGGGACAACAGAACCCCAATGTCTAAAATCCATATTCTCATGATACCTTAAGGAAGCTGGGTAAGGCAGCAGTTGAGGATGGCATTCACTCCCCCTGGTTTGGTCAGTTATTAGACACAGTCATTTGGCCAATGCCCCCTATGATTGGCAGAATATCACCTGTGCCTGCTTGCAGGGAGGTGATTTCCTTTTATGGAAAGCTATTTACCAAGATGAATGTGAACAACAGGCAGAGTGCAATAGAAATGCCAACATCTAAAACATTGGAATTGATGATCTAGTAGGGTTCAGCAATTTTGAGCCCCCCCCCAAGCTCAGGCACAGGGACCTCCCCACTACTTTGAACAAGTATGGCTTTGCACACTTCATGCTTTTCAAAGTATGCCAACTCACAGTGATACCAAATTAACCAAATTGATGCAAAAACCAGGCGAGTCTCTCTGATTTTGTTGAGAGATGCCAATAAAGTATAAATAGAAAGATCAGTCATCAGGGAGCTCCAATGCCTTGCTCAAGGATCTTGTATATGAAGGCTACTCTACAGAGTGTCTCCTTGCCATAGGACCCTTTAGACACAAGGATGTCTCTGAATGGATTCTGGCCTGCTGAGTTATGGGGACTGCTCGGGCCTGTGCCGTGGCCCTTCCTGAGGCACTGGCTGCTCATCAGCCACAGGCCAAGATGGACAAAGACAAATGTTGGGCCTGCGGGGGACAGGGCCATTGGTCACGTACCTGTCCTAATAAGATTATAAAAGAGGCGAAATGGAGCCAGGTTCCCCCTTCAAAATGCCTGAGATGCCGCACAAGCTTTCATTGGGCAAGAGAATGCAGGTCTAAGGTTGATGCAGATGGTAAGCCCATACAAAAGGTGCCTTTAAACGGGCAACAGGGTGCCTCTCAGCCCTGCCCCAAAGAGAGGAAGTAAGGAATACACCCCCCACATCCAATGGACATTGATTTGCATAAGCCTAGGATGCAAATTTCCCTAGATGGCCATAAGTTTAAATTGGTACTAGGGCCGATATTACTGTAATCAGACAGGAAGAAGCCTTGTCTTATTGGTACCGTAAGCCTGGACCCTCTATACAAGGTGTTGCGGGCTTACAAAATACTTCAAAGGTCCAACATCCCATGGTCTGGATACTAGGGCCGATATTACTGTAATCAGACAGGAAGAAGCCTTGTCTTATTGGCACCGTAAGCCTGGACCCTCTATACAAGGTGTTGCGGACTTACAAAATACTTCAAAGGTCCAATGTCCCATGGTCTGGACTGACCCAGATGGCAATACAGGAGCTATTAAACTGCTCCTAGCTGCAGGGCTTCCGCATAACCTGTGGGGGAGAGATATCCTCTGCAATATGGAGGTTGTTCTAACTACCAATGACAAAGCCTTTTATGATGACCGCATTGTATACCAACAGTTAGGTAATGCCCCCCACCCTCACCCCCAATTCTAATGGCCACTGCTCCACTGCCTAAGCTGCCCCCCATCAAACTAACGTGGGACACAACAGCTCCCATATGGATGAAGCAGTGGCCTCTTCCTTCACATAAATTAGTTCATTTGATCTCCTTTGTCCAGGAACAGTTATCCTTGGGTCATATTGAGCCCTCACTTAGTCCTCATAATTCTCCCATTTTTGTTATACAAAAGAGATCAGGAAAGTGGAGATTTTTACATGATTTAAGGGCTATTAATGAGCATATGAAGCCTTTAGGGACCCTTCAACCAAGACTGCCTCACCCTACTGCTAGTCCCAAAGAATGCGCAATTATTATAATAGATATTAAGGACTGTTTCTTCTCTATTCCTCTTCATGATGATGATAAGCCCTATTTTGCCTTCTCTATACCTGCCACTAATGATAACCTTCCAGTTCAATGTTATCAATTGAAGGTTTTGCCTCAGGGCATGAAAAACAGTCCTACTATCTGCCAATATTATGTGGCCCATGCCTGCAGACCTTTGCTGAGTGAGGTTTATATTTTACATTATATGAATGACATTCTTATCACCCATAAGGATCCTAAGATCTTACAAGGAGCTTTTCAAAAACTCAAAACAAACCTCCAGGCATTAGGTCTTACTACTGCAGCAGATAAAATACAGTTACATGCCCCTTATACCTTTTTGGGCCACTCTATTCAAGATGTCATCCAGTCCACAGCTCCTGTTCTTACCTTACCAGATGAGATTACACTTTCAGAGGTGCAGACCCTCTGTGGCAACATCAATTGGATACGGGGTTTCTTACCCATGTCCACAGAAGAGCTTACACTGCTCTTTGACCTCTTGTGGGGTACTGATATGGTCTCCATTCCCCACAAGGTGTCTCTGGAGGCACAACGTGTTGTCACAACAATCAATTCTCACCTGTCCCAAGCATTTGTAAATAAGATACAGCCAAAGTTGCCCATCCAAGCACTAGTTATTCCTACTAAAAACACTGCTTTGGGAGTGCTCTGGCAGACCCAGGGCCCCATGATATAGGTCCACTCTTCATGGAGTCAACTTCACAAGATCACCCCAGCTATTGAGGCATGGGTTATGCTAGCCCTTAAACTTGTCCACACTTCCTGCCTTCTGTATGGCTGCAAACCTGAATCATTGGTTCTTCCCCTTTCAAATTCACATGCTACAGTCATTGTTCCTTGACAACCCTGGCTTCCAAACTCTCCTACTAGTCTATCAGGGGAAATATGACAATCATTATCCTAAACATAAACTCCCTCAAGGAATAAGAAAGCTTCCCTGTCCCTATTTCCCCAGACATTCCCAACGTGTAACCCTCTTCCTAAGGCTCCCCTAATCTTTACTGATTCTAGTAAATGCATATTTGCTTATGTAATTTACCAGGAAGGACAACTCTCCTCACATAAGGTTTTCCCTTTCCAGGGATCGGTACAGATTGGAGAGCTCTCAGCCATGTTACAGGTCTTTCAGGATCTCCCTATAACTCCCTGTAATATTTTTCTGACAGTGCTTATGTAGTTCAGACTCTACACCATCTGGCCTTTGCAGCTTTCCGGCCCACCAGAGTCCCCTTGATTTGTTACTCTCTTCATTACAACTATTACTCGAGCAGCACTCTGCCCCTTGGTATATTCAACACTTGCAGCAGAGGGCAATGCCACCATTGAAAAACTGATCCTGAGTGCCACCCTAGACTCCACCCTAATTCAACAAGCTAGAGACTTACACGCCTGCTTCCACCTTTCTCCCCAAGCTATACATAGGCTCCTCCCTACCTTGCTGATTCAGAGCTGTAAACATTTGGTTTGTGCATGCTCCTCTTGTACCCCTCTTTTACCTCTGGGACTGTTACCACCACTCTGGACCTACTCCCTAGAGGCCTTGGCCCCAACAAGATATGGCAAATGGACGTCACTCATTTTTCTCCTTTTGGCAAGCTCAAGTATATCCATCATATTATTGACACTTATTCCAATGTCCATTTTGTCTTGGCCTGCTCTGGTGAGATGGCTTCTCATGCCATAAGGACTGTCAAATATGCCATGGTCCTTATGGGATGGGAATTCCTTGGCAGATAAAAACAGATAATGGTCCTTGTTATGTTTCTGCTACCTTTAGCCATTTTTGCTGACTGGAATATTAAGCATATAACTGGTATCCCTTAAATTCCTCAGGGACAAGGGATTGTTGAACATTCAACCAAACACTCATTAAACAAATACAGAAAATAGGGGAAGACAATGATAAAGGATCCTGCTATAAGGACCCCAATTTTGTTAGACAACGAGCTCTATTTGTATTAAATTTTCTAAAATTTGACTCCAATGGCCTCCCACCAGCAATAAAGCATTGGGAGCTGTTCACTCAGCCCACTCCTACCCTGATGGTGAGATGGAAGGACCCTCTCACAAGTGAATGGAAAGCTCCACACCTATTATTAACACAAGGGCGAGGCTATGCTTGTGTCTTTCCAGATAATCTTCCAGCCCCCATCTGGATCCCAGCCTGGAACATCAGAATTGCCTATGATGGAAAACCTCCCTCCACAACCACTGACCCCGGAGATGGCAGCCCTGACCCTGGAGGAAGCAGCACACCTCTCAACCACCAAGAGACCAATCTTGCAGACCACAAAACCCACCAACCTGGGGAGACATCGAACATCTCTCTCCTCAAACAGAGACATTAGCTAAGCTAAGTCCTCAATCCAGAGGAAAACCATTGTCTGTGTGCCTTATTATGTGTGCCATCATTACTGCTAACTCCTGACTTTTGGACCCTGCATTGTTAAGGGTCTTGATAATTTTGTTAAAACCTGTATATCTCTGGTTCAGTTAGCTCTTGCCCCACCTCCAGATCTTGCCAGGCATGTCTCTGCAAACAAGAACCCTCTGTTCCTTGCCCTTACCAACCTATAATAATAGAGATATGAAAATTAAGGCTTGAGCATATGTGTAAAATCTTAGGGAACCACCATGCAAAGGACCTGAGACAACGGCCCAACTGCCGGAGCCACAGGAAATGCCTTGTGATATATACTCCTGTTGGCAGACTGTGAGACCAATGCCTAGAACTTGCTACTCCCTAATCCCCATCGTTACCCCAGATGGGACATCCCCACTCCATCGACTTTTATTGAATTCTTAGCCCTTTAAGAGGCATTTGCATGGGCCAAAGCTTGATACACTGCCTCTCCCTCTGCCGGACCACACCAAGGGACTCACCCTTCGAGGGCTGGTAGTCAATGACAGGTAAGATCCCAAAAGATGGGACAACCTAAGACAGGCACAGTCCATAATGCTGGGTGACCCTTGAGGTGGGGACAACAATGCCAAGGCAAAGAACCTCAACTCCCACTCATTGGCATGGAGTTGGCCCAGACTGCTTTCAAGAGAACTCACCATCTTGAAGGATGGGGCCAACAATAGGGATCAATCCTTTGCCTATACCGCCACATACAGTGCCTGGACTGATATCAGTATATTTTCTGAACTGTACCTCACTCTTAAAAATGAAAAAGTAGGGGGAGATGTTGTAGAAAATCTTGTGAATGATTTTACCTTTTGCCTTACATACCTATCATGCTGGAATGCATTGCTTCCCATTTAGAAACTGAAACTTATCATGCTAATAGGGCATCTGGCCCACTAGATTGTAATAGGATACTAGTCTGCCATTGCTAATAAGGGATCCCGTATGCTGTGTTATGATTGGACTATTACCCTTGTATAAGCCCGTACTTTCTTGCAATAAAACAGATCTGTGTCACTGAACCTGGTCTCCTGCGCCTGAATGCAGTGACACTGTGCAGACTCCTTACCAGCCCTGGGGTCCAGACTGGACAACTAATCAGAGGAACTAAGAGCAGGAGAGCGGCCATAGCCAGAGAGCAGCCACAGCCAGCGACCGCACTCCTCTAGAGGACTACTGGTACTTCATGGAGACATGTTATTTTGATTTTTCATGATATTATTTTTTCTCTGTGACTTTGACATGTGAATTTATTTTGTAGTTTCTGATTCTTGTGTGAGACTCAAGCCTTCCTTTGTTGAGTTTAGGTCTGCTTCTTTTTGTAAATTTTATGTGCCTTTGTGGTTTACTTATTGGGCATGAAAAGATGCTTGGTCTAGGCTTCAGCTTTTCTCTTTTGATTTTATATTTGAGTGGCCAAATTGATTTCATCTTCAGGATTTTCCACAGAGGCCCAAATCACATGAGGGTTAGAGGCTCTCAGTCTTTCTCCTAAGGTCTGGATCCCTCCAGGAAAGATGCTGGCCTCAGAAGATGGGGGTTGGAATGACCTGGGAACAAGGCCTAGGAAAGATGCTGGTCTCAGGAAGCTGGTGGCTTGCCACCCAAGATTGCAAAGGGAGGTGAGGACTGGAAGAGGCCCCAAGGGCTCCTGGGGACTACTGGGAGGAACTGAGTTGGTCTGGATGCAAAGGATCAGGAAACAGTGGGGATTCTGGGCCAAGAGGTCGCTCCAGGGGTCTGGGGTGCCAAGACAAGAAGTGGGCCAGTACCCAGGCTAGGAGGGGAGCTGGGAGGGTTAATGAGCCTGGGGGAGTCTGGACATGACAGGTTACAGGACCCAACCGGGAAAGATGCTAGCACCAGGAAGCTGGTGGCTGAGCCGTCCAGGGAAGCAAAGGTAGGTGGGGGTGGGAAGAGGCCCTGAAGGCTCCTGGGGACCTCATGGAGGAACTGTTGGTTGGTCTGGATGCAAAGGATCAGGAAATAGTGGTGGCTCTAGGCTGAGAGGTCAGTTGCCAAGACAAGAAATGGGCCAGCACCCAGGCTTGGAGGAAAGACAGGGCAGGGGAGCTGGGAGAGTGAATGAGGCTGATGGAGTCAAGGTGTGGTGGGCACAGCTGGCCTTACCCAGGAAAGGTGCTGACACCAGGACACCAGAGGCTTTGTACTCCAGGGAAGCAAAGAGAGGTGAGGTAAAAATATTTTATTTATTACCTTTATTTATGTGTATGAATATATTACCTGCATGTATGTAAATGCATCCATGTCATGAAGTGCCTGTGGAGGTCAGAAAAAGAAGCATCCGTGTGGATGCTGGGAATTGAACCCAGGTCCTCAGCAAGAGTAGCCAGTGCTCTTAGCTGATGAGCCATCTCTCTAGCCCCATCTTTTCTTTATTTCTAATAAGCCAAAAGAATCCATCTTTCTCAATGCAGAAGAGGAAGGAGCAGTGCAAGGAAGTGAATGAGGGTTTTCCTTCACCAAAAGAAGTCAATCTGGGAGAAAAGAAAGTAGTTTTGTCTCATTTTCTCTATGGACAATTGCATGATGGAGTAGATGGCCATATGTCAACTTCACAAGATGAGTGATGACATAATGTGGCACAATTAGCGAAAAGAGAAGGGAAAAGGTAGAAGGGTGGGAGAAGCTCTACTTTGACTTCCATTATCTTTAAGGAATCCAGACTATACTTTCTGTCCCAGAAATAAAGTAGAATGCCAAATGCTTTTTGAAGCCATTGTAGACAGAAAACTTTAATCCCACTTTCAGCAGCAGCAAGGTAAACAGGCAACCTCATGTGTAGGTGCAGTATGTCTAAGCAAAAATTGAATATGTAAGACATGTTGACTCTTAAACAGCCAAATATCCTTTGATTGAATCATCAAGGAAAACCATTGAGCTTTCAGATCTGTCCAGTAAACCAAAGATACATCCAGCAGCCTCATATGATAAGATATTAATCAATGCATCTAGAATCTTGGTCAGAAGGGCTCAGCAGGAATTCATCAGTAGACACACTGGGTATCAGTTGGACTCCAAAACTCTTTCTAGTTCTGGGAAGTGATACAGTCCTATTCTCTGCCCTTTTCATGTTCTTAGGAAGAAATGGAAGGAATGAAATTAGAAAAACATTTATTTACAGAAAAGGAGTCACCCAAAATAAACTTTTAAAATAAATTCGTAGAGATATATTTGCCAGTTTAAATTATTTTCATTGCAACTCAGGAAGACTGATTCATAAATTTTGGATGAGTCACAGAAAATAGCATTTAAGTGCACCGGAAAAATGTGCTCACCGTACGATATTTGCTCTGGATCACCAACCAAAAGTAAACTCCACTGGCATGAATTAATTCTTTCCTATCAACATTATATTCTCAGAATTTAGTATATCTCCCAGCATGGAGTAACCAACTATGAAATAGGAAGCAAGAAGGTGAGAGAGAAAGAGAGAGGGGGCATCTGAAACTAGCAGAGATTAGAGAGATGTGTTTGTAAATAGAGGAAGCATTTAATAAGGGATGTCCATATCCTCTAAAATCTGGAGAAACCCAGAAATCCTAGTCTACTGTAAATCCTGCAGAAAGAATGGGGCTCAAGTGATGCCTTAATTTCAGTCCATGAGAAACAATTTTGACGTCTAATCTCTATATATCAGACATGAAAAATAGCATATATATATATATGTGTGTGTGTGTGTGTGTGTGTGCTTATTTTGTTGTGTCAACTTTTTATTTTTCTCATGAGATTTGAACAAATATCTACTCACTCCCACAAACACACTTTAGTGAAAAGATGAGTTTTCCTGCACTTACATGATTATGGCTGAGAGGTGAGTTCCAGAGCATGAGCAAGTTATAGGTGGCTATGCCATTGAAGAAAATAATCTCTCTCACACAGGTGTTACTAAGGGAGAAATGGATAAAAATTGAGCTATTTAAATGGGAGGAAGGAAAGAAGGTTATGCAAGAAATCTTGTGAATAAAGCAAAAGAAGGAGCTCTAGAGAGATGGGACCATAGGAGACTGGTATTATAAAGGTAGAATTGGGGGAATTGGGGACACTTTAAATGGGGAAAGCATGGTGGAAGTGTTAGACAGGGAAAGAGGGAGGAGAGATAAATAATGCTTAGCTAGATTTTTAAAAAGCCCAGAAGGAATTATATTAGTCCAACAACCTAATGACAAATAACACATATAGTAGCTCTACATGAGTCCATGTGTATAGCTAAAGGCTACATAACAAGAAACAGCACCAGACAAGAGAAACCATCTATGAGTTGTTGTCCAGGGTGGTCCAAGACACTCCCAAATTTACACAGACTATTGCCACAGCCCTTGATGGCCTCCAAGAACTTGAAGGTGAGACCATACTGCCGAGAAAAGAACATACTTCAGACACAGGATTGAACATAATAGAGATGGAGCTGACCTGAGACCACTTCCCTTGAAGGCTAGCTCTCATAGCTTTGGAGAGCACTATGAAAGTGCCAATGGAAAACATCAATCCATGGTCCAACATCAGCTTCAAGACCAAATAACGATATCAATGACCAGCACACTATATGATATTGGTGCATTAGTGGTACTTTTATCTTGGGGGCAATCAACAGCTACCTAATTGGACTAAAATACCACTCAATGGGAGGGAACTCAAGTGTAGTACTGTAAACATAACCAAATACACATGGCTGGAGAGGACATAGATCTTACAGAAAACCCTAAGACTGTCACAAAACTAGACTAATGTGATTTTTTACTGTGTGCAAAATATGTATCCTCATATGTACAGACAAATATCCCAGTCACCACTTATTAAAGAAGCTTATTTTGCACCAGTCTGAGATGATTACCAGGTATCACAACTGGTCACACATGGACATTGTCTATGTATTGCCCAGGCCTAAGTGACAGATCTACAATGCAACATCTATACCTAAGGGCCACTGAACATAGAGCAGGGGTAATGAAGACACACTAATGAATCTCAGTTCTCATTAATGAAGCTCCCTCATGCAACAGAGGGACAGAAATACAAAAGGTCACAAAAGGCCAAAACATAGAGATTAAGAGTCTGCAGATTGCTGGTTCATGAACAGGACTCTTTCTTATATTAACCTTCACCCACCCAAGGCTCAGGGACCAGTAAGGAAGAGGGGACAGAAAGATTGTAAGAGCCAGGGAGGAGATGCATGACCATATGGAAACAGAGTCCTACAAGCTCCTGGGACCCTTCTTATATGATTCTATGACTAATGTCAGCATACAAAAGTCCCATGTAAACTCAAGTAGACAAAAAACCAGCATAGAACTGAGGAAATGAACAGCAGACCCCAATCTTATCTGAAAAACACTGGCAACTGATTATTACTAGGTGAGGAAGAGCTGATCTTCCTAAAACAAGAGACTCTAAATAAGCTGATTAGACCTCCATAAATGGACTTCAATGGGGAACACCTGGGGACACTGACTTGACACACTGGGCTTTAATATGGCTGAAGAGGTATATGGGTTCCAGTGTGTGGGGGGAGGTATGGGAGGTGCCAGTGGGGATGGGGTTTAAAGATGATTAAGATTGTTTGAGATATTCTGTATAAAATACACAAAAAATCAGTAAAATCAAACTTAAAATAATCTCTCTCTCTTCTCAGCAAGATTTAACTATAAATCCTTCAGGAGGGGAATATCCTCATGAACTCCTCTACTTTAGCAATCTTTAATTGTCTGTAAACCTTTGGGGGAGGGGGCTTGGCCTTGTGAGTAAGGTCCTGCCTCCATGATGGAAAGTTACTGGACCCAGTCTTGTGAAGGTCTCTTGTAGGCAATCAAAACTGATAACAGTTTAAATCACAAGAACCACATCATGCCACAGGGAAGCATTCTGCAGCAGCTTCTAAATTTGTGGTAAGCTAATGAATGCCTAGTTTTTCAACTTCCAAAAAAATGTCAAGTATTTTATATATTAAAATTTACCATTGAAAAGAACTTCTTGTCAACACATTACAGAGATATTTGTATATTGATGTTCATTCTCACACTCCTCACAATAGCTAAGGTCTGGAACCAGCCTAGGTGTCCAACAACAGAAGAATGAATAAAGAAAATGTGATGCATATGCACAATTTTTTCAGTCCAAAAAAGAATAAAGTTATATCATTTTCAGGAAAAAAGGATGCAATTTGAGATAACCATGTTAAGCAAATGAAGCCAGTCTCAGGAAAACAATTATCATATATTTTCTCTTATGGTGGTTTCAAGGTTTATATAGATATAAAAATCACAAATACATATGGATGTAGACACAGATAATATGACATCAAAGCATAAGTGAAGTGGTCTAGAGGAACAAAGAGGATGAGTAGGAATGAAAGGGGACAAGAAAAAAAGGAAATTGGGGTGTATGGGGGGCAATAGGCTCAAAATGCAACATGTATATGCAAAAACTTGAAAGATAATTTTCAAATTGCCAGTGAATGATTTAATTGCACCATATGATCAATGGTGTTATAGCATTCAAATTCTAGAGTGAATTTCTATCTTTATATAATGATATCATGATGAATTTATATATTTTGTGCTTAGACAATAATAATATAAGGCCAAATTTTGGTTCATCTTTCTCTCTAGTAGTTAAGTACATTTTCAGAGTGAATATACTTTTGTTGCTATTGTGGTTTTTATATATGCAAGTTAACAACTATGCAATAGCTGCCAAACTTTAATATCTATCTCTGTATTTATCAAGAAATACTTTACTAGTTATATGCAAGCATTTTTATTAAATTTTCCTGCTCAGTTACAAACAAGTTCATAGGGGCTGGAGAAATGACTCAGTGATGAAAAGAACATATTGCTCTTGCAAAGGACCCAAGTTTGATTCTAAGCAAACTTGGGAGCTCATAATCTCCTATAATTTCAGCTCCAGAAGATCCAACACCTTCTGGTGTCCCTGAGCACCTCCATTCACATATACATGCCCACAGACACTCACATATCAACATAATTAACAACAAAAAAGTGTTTTCCAGATACAACAGAGAAGGTTAACAACAGCAGTTGTGACAGCATGCACAAGGCATGCAAAAGCTCAAGCCAGACAAAATCCCAGAATGGATGAGGGGAGGTAGGCAGGCAGCCCCACCCTTAGCTGAGGAGTTGTGGACCATTGATAGCTGCTGGGAAAGGGGGAGTCAGTTTTCTTTAAGGATGTGACCCCTGATAGGTCAACCACACTCCAGGTGATGACCTCACACCCAAGAATATTTGAGCAACACAATTTAGATTAGATGTGCTTTAAAAAATATGAGGATAGGAGATTGGGTGGGTGGTACAGGGAAGGAAGTGAATATGATCTAAATGCACGGTATGACCTTCTCCAAGAATTAATATCATATACAGAATAATTTTTCAAATAAGTGCATAGTCTTGTCAAAATAAAACAATTACACAATTCCAAAGCTACATCACTAATGTAAAAATTTGGTATTTACTTGATACATTCCAAAAATATCCCCTGTATAAGAAGTTCTGAAATGAAGGACTTGTTTGAAAATCACTGGGTCCTGTCAGAAATTCTCGAGAATTACAATTTTCACTTTTAAATTTTAAAATTTACTAAATCAATCAGTGTTGACTGAATACAAAGGGAAGTAAAAGACAGACTACACTAACATATTCCAGTGGTAAACTGTGAGTCCCCTTATCCTTTTTATCACATTTATTAAGGACCTCAGACAATGGGAAGAGTATACACATTCTTTAAGATTGTGTCTAGTTATAAAACTATGACTTTGAGTACACATTAATCAGACCACTTATTAGTGCTGAAATGAAAAAGAAAATGATGTTTATTTAAATGAAATTACAATAAATACTAATTGCAAGCATCATGTTTATCTGCCTCAGACTTTTCTTGAACTAGCCTAGATTTATGACAGTCTTTTTCTTCCTGTCTTGATAGAGTTGACCCTTTGAAAGACTGGAGCCTAAGAAGAATTGAACATGACACAGCTATCATATAAAATGTTCCTGATAATTTTAAGTGACCGTGTAATGGAGAAGCCATTCCCCTTACAGGATTGTGATAAGAAAACTGTGCTAGTGCAAAGTTCAGAGTCAATTTTTGTATTAAAATTCCAAGATAGTTGGGGCTACAGGAAGACCCTTGTATTAGTCAGAGTTCTCCAAAGAAACAGAACCAGTAGAATGAATATGTATAAAGATTTATCAGCTTAGCTCACAGGATAGAGTCCAAGTAGTCCAACAATGGCTGCACCACACTGGAGAGGCTGAGAATCTGTAGTTGCTCAGTCCACAAGGCTGGATGTCTCAATAGTCCCAATCCAGTGCTGAAGGTCTGACAAATTCCAAAATATCAGCTAGTCTTCAGTCTACAGCAGCAAGATGAACTCACCAGTGAGAGAGAAGGCAAGCCACAAAAAGCCCAGTGTTCTCCTCTGCCTTGGTCTTTTATACCAGCTGCCATCAGAAGGTAACGCCCACATTTAGGGTGTGTCTTCTGGCTTTAGATGATCCAATCAAGAAGATCTCTTTCATTTCAGTTAATCTCAGATCAAATCAAGTTGACACCCAGGATTAGCCATCACAACCCTGTATCAAAAAGACCAAAAAAAAAAATTCATCATGTTATTCCCAGATCTCATGACCACCAAGGAGTCTGGAGTGTATGAAACAGCAAAGAGCCTTTATTCAGGCTTAAGCTTGGGCCCTCAGACTTCACCGACACAGCGGATCCGTACTGAGAGCCCCAAACTAGGGTGGGGTACACTTTTATATGGAAGTTTCACAGAAGCCTGTGCATGCCAAACATCCTTTAAAATGACTGGATGGTCCTATGCCCTGAGTACAGGGAAGATTCTTATTGGTAGGGGCTGTCTTTAGGGCATTGGAATGTGCTGACTGTTATCTGTGGGGCCAGAAGTTTCTGTTTTTGCCTTATAAGTCTGCTATATGCCTGGGCTTGCTTGATCTATAGACTTTCAGGATGGGGGTGGTAGCTGAAGATTACAACATGCCTGAAACAGCTAGTCAAACTGGAGTTAGTGCCATCTTAAGCCAAGCAAATTACAGAAGTAGAAAGAAGCAGTTAGATGAGTTGGGGTCTCACATTTCCCCATCTCCTAGTAACTAGGGATGACCCAATCATGTGTCTGGGTTGGGGTCTCTAATGAGGGGGTCTAAGGGCTGATACTGGGACCTCAGGACCATGAGTTGTACTGTACTCACCTGTTCTCTAATAAAGGCAGTCAGCCGATTGATGATACATAGCCCAATAGTTATCATTAATAGGAGGAGAATTATGGGCCCAGCCAAGGCTGAAAGCAAGGTGGTGAGCAAGGGAGACTAATTAAACAGTTATTCATACCACCCAGAATCTTTTTGTTCTCTATCCTTGATAGGTTTCCTGAGCAAAGCCATAGAGTCTCTGCTAATCACACCAGAATAGTTAGCATAGAAACAGCATTCTTCTTTTAAGGCTGCACACAAACCCCCTTGTTGTGTAAGAAGGAGATCAAGACTTCTTCTATTCTGTAAGGTGACCTCAGCTAATGAGTTTAGGGATTGTTCTAATTTAATTACAGACTGTTCCAGATTTCTGAGATCTGCATCAATCACTGCCTGGAGAGACTTGTAGTTTTGGTCCTGCAAAATTAAGGCCGAGGTACCCATTCCAGTTGCCCCAGCTATACCTAGGGCAATTAAGAAGGATCACAAAATGGCTGCTGTCCCTATGGCTCTCTTAGTTCTGGAGGCGGAAAGGGGTGAGTAGGCTAGTTCCATCTGGGTCTTCTCATAGTAAGTCATCTTGGGGAATAGCTGTACTATGACACAGTAACCTTTCATATTGTTAAGGATGGTCCCGTGAATGCAGGGGGTCAAATCAGTAGAACAAGCACACCATCCAGAAGTGGCAGAATAATAAGTGTCATTTGAAACAGAGACTGTGTGGTTACATAGCCCTGTCAGGGCCTGGACACCAGGGGGTAGGGCACAGGTCCCTGCCCCAGTTACCTGTTGGAGAGAAAGTTTTCCTTGCTGTCCCCAGGAGCATTGGTGACTAGCAACTTGGGAGTAGTTACCAATTATAGCTATGCCTGTATAGAAGGGTGGCTGGGCACTCAAACAGAGCCAGCACTCCACAGTTAGGTTTGGCTTGGAGGCACTGAGCACCTCAAAAGTGGTGGTAACCAGTGGCCAAATAGGGTGGCCTGGGGGTGGAGCTGCTGGTGCCCCCGAAGTTACTGCTTTCCCCCAAAGACTGTTGTATTTTCCCTCGGAGGTGGGGGCTTAGGGCTGGAGTTGGGTTTGGGGGAAACTAAGACTGGATTGGGGCCAACACCTTGAGGTATCAGAGAAGTGGGGGTTTCTTTTCTGAAGATGATAGTGAAGAGCGCCCCCCAGGCTAAAGTTATAAATTCTCAATCCCCAGGTTTTCCCCACTTCCCAAGTGGTGTCTCTTTTTCCTGCATCAGTAAACACCACCTTAACAGGGTTGCAGCCTGTTTTCATAGAACATGTTTCAACCCTCTGGCTGAAGTAAATGATATCAGGTGTGTTATTATGGACCACCTTGATAAGATCATCTTTAACGGGGACTGTCCAATAGATGTCCCTGATGCTCACACAATCCCAGGACTTACAAAAATAATCACCGGCTACCCACATAGTTTTCTCCAGTCTCTTCCCCTGCTCCCAGAACAGACATAAAAATAAGCACGATGCAGCCCCCAATGGTCCTATTCAGGGAGTAAGCAGGATGTCGAAGCCTAACTCTGGGTACCAGGTGTTTAGTGAGGCTGTACTGAATGTCTGGACCAGGATGTCTCCAGTAGAAGTGTCCAGGAGCTGCCAGGTGAGATTTTAGGGTTGATGATGGTTAGCAGTTATACATACGTCCATTCCAAGCAGCAGAGTAAACATCAAGAGCGGCACAGCCTTAGCTTGAGGGGGTTGTCCTCGTCCTTGTGGACCTTCCATGTTGTAGGATCTGGAGTGCCACTTCCCGACCACCACCAACGGCTGGTTCAAACTTCTTCTGTTTTTCTTATTGCCCAGTTCCATCCCCTTTTATCTCCTTCTCCCTCCAATCACACCACATTCTGTAGGATACACGAGCCAGATCGCTAGACGGGATTGGTCGGGACACTCTGTCCCCGAGCCCTTGTGCCAGCAGCCACGCTTTCCTTCACTGCTGCGCATGCGCCATTAACTCGTCATGGGGCTTGGCAGGGTGCCCGGGCGCCATCTTGGGCACTCCCGCATGGGCCCGCTCTCCACACCTGGTCCACTCCAAGTCCTTACCCGTCATCAGCTAACCCAGCAGTATAGCGGGGCACCTCTCTTAGGTTGGTACTTGTGTGCCAAAGTCTTACCCGTCATTGACTCTGATCCAGCATATTCAGCCATACTGTAGGCGAGGCTCCCATCTCTATAGCGACTAGGGCCTGGACAATAGCCTGTCTCTGGCTTTGTTGTTGTTTACGTATCCTACACGTGAAACACACCAAACATCCACACACCAGAATCAACAAGAAGAACCAAAAAGCCATCCCTCCCCAACTGTGCAGCCAAGATACAGTGCTTCTCAAGTAGGACAAAAAGTCTTGTTCAGTTGCGATTTCTACTTGAGTGTTGTTGACATTCAAGATGGCTGCACGCAGTTCTCGCACCTTCGAGTCAAATTCTCGAGACCAGTTTCCTCTAAGATGTTCACTCAGGGCTCGAGACAGATTACTGGCCACTGAAAAGTTAGAGAACTGAACAGCAGTAACACATAATCCTTGCATCTGATGTATACATCCTACCTGTAGCATTTGCCCAAGCATATCCACCTGTTCCTGTAACAAATCTACTCTCTGATTAATCATCAAAATGCCTGCTTTAAGCATGCCGTTGATCTGTTCCTGTGCTTCCAAAGCCATAGCTGTCTTTCCTGCCAATTCATTAAGCACAGTAGCAGTCTGTACTCCAGTGGTCAGTGCAACTGCAGTGGCAGTCACAGCACCTGCAGACACTACAATGGCTGCAGCTATGGCAGCAGTTATCCCAAAATCTCGTTTGGACCATAACATGACTGCCATATGATCCTTGTCTATACTCACAGGCCAAGGAAGGTTAGTCGGTATTCTGGCAATAATGGCTAAAGGGAAAGCACTGCTATTCCAGCAGGGGGTCAAAAAGCAGCACACGGAGGTAGTGTTACACTCCAGTTTCACATCACTTACTGCTATACAATTAGCTACTATAAAAAGAAAAGGTTAAGCAACACATACAGGGGTAGGGGCATAAGTCTCACTTTTTGTA
>NW_008335287.1:3302871-3304807 GCF_000622305.1 Nannospalax galili | reverse complement strand
CCAATTATCAAAAGGATTTGATCTGGATGACAGACTAGGGTTTTGGTCTGTAAAGTTATGCTTGGTATCATTGCTTATTATATATGGGGAGAAAGTAAAGTATTTTTCTTTATCAACAAGAGCATCTTTTCGTGCTTGGCATCCTGTCCACATTTTCGGCCAATCCCTCGTAACTGCGCACGGGGGCGCCCATCGAGGTTGAGGCGGGATCGTATCATTACCTCTAAACACTAACCGAGGTGCATGGCCTTCAAGAATGGTTGCGTTTCCTCTAGAACCATTCCATCTTTGTCTCTCAAACTGACCCGCCAAGGTGGGTTGTAATATAATGCACGGGGAGGTGGCTGAATCATTGGATTCTATCGTCAAGCAAAGTACCCCTGTGAGAGTATAATTGAAAAGAGAATAATTTCCTAAGCTCTTATCGTTCCTGACAAAGGGCAGCCCCAGCGAGGCATTCGTCGAAAATAGTCTGGGGAAGATATGAGCATCATGAGTTAGCAGCATGGGAAGAGGGAATGCCTTCAATATTCCCCACAGGGTTCTTTGGGTTGCCATCGTAACTGTGGGGGTCGGGATGATCAGAAGAAACATCACCGTGCTTCTCATCACTCCTGACGCCATCCTTGCCATTCTGTGGAGCTGGGCGAATGAGTCTCTCCGGTACCCACACTGGGGTCTCAGCTTCCTGTGGAAAAACACAAACAGAGCCTCTGGTCCAAATTAATATGGGGTCAGGGCCGTTCCATTGTCCTGTGAGCACATCCTTCCAGTACACCATAGGTAGAGGTGCAGACTGCCGCGTCACATGGCGGTCAGCAGCTGTGTGCCCGTGTGCATCCTGAATCAAAAAATTAATGGTGAAAAGAGCTATGTTAATTCTCTCCCCAGGGGATTTGTAGTCTACCCCTATTCCCCCTTTTTGTTTTTGTAGATAGAGTATGAGTGGTGGGCACTTTCCACAATCCCCTGGCCCTGCGGGTTATAAGGAATGCCATGGATTAATTGGATTCCCAGTTGATGACAGAAGGTGGTGAAACGGGCCGATGTATAAGCCGGGCCATTGTCTGTTTTGAGAACTTTAGGCATACCCCAGGCAGCAAACATCTGCCAGCAAACAGCAATCACATCTGTAGCCTTTTCTCCAGCTCTTGGGGTGGCTATAATCACCCCAGAATAGGTATCTATTGCAACATGGAGGAACTGCAACCGTCCAAAACTAGGAACATGCGTGACGTCCATTTGACAGATGTGGTTTGGCCTTAGTCCTCGAGGGTTGACTCCCAAGGAGGGTACAGGTAACGAAGTCACACAATGCTTACAGGATTTAACTATTGCACGGGCCTGTTCACGAGTAATGGGGAACTTGATGCGAAGGGTTTGTGCATTGACATGGAACAAAGAGTGTAGGTGCTCTGCTTTTTGGACTGGTGTCAGGGTAGGAAATATAAACACTGCTCTGGTAGCTAGGTCCACTTGTGAATTACCTTCTGCCAGCGGGCCTGGGAGACCAGAATGAGCACATATATGCAAAATGCAGAATGGATTAGTTCGTGCCCAAATTTCCTGTTGTATAGCTGTGAACAGCTCACAAACAGTGGAAGAAACTTTTATCTGTCCCACCGATTCCAAGGAGGAGACTGCATTGACCACATATTGACTATCAGATAAAATATTAAAAGGCTCATGGTAGTTTTGGAAGATATGTAGAACTGTAGCGAGTTCAGTCATATGTGGTGAACTAAATGGGAACAGAATAGAGACAGGAGGGTGACCTTCCATAACATAACCTCCAACTCCATCCTTAGAACCATCAGTGAATATGGTAATAGCATGTTGTATGGGATCAGAACGGGTAATTCGAGGCCAAACGAGAGGATTCCTCATAGCAAAGTGTAGCAAAGGATGTGCAGGATAGTGATTATCAAAGGTACCT
>NW_008335287.1:3286674-3302848 GCF_000622305.1 Nannospalax galili | reverse complement strand
CTGCCCTGGATATCCTATCTGATTATTTGCAAACTGCCCCTGTCCCATAAGCATGTCTACACTCCAGGCAGGTTGACCATTTCTGGCATTTTCTGCTGCGGTCTGATGTGAATAATCAAGGTAGGCAGCTTTCCATACTAAGTATTGACCTCCAGATAATACTGCCCTGCACAAATTGCCCCAATCAAATGGGGTCATACAAAATCTTTTAAGGCCCTCAACTTGGGTCAGGGTATATGCTGCTTGGGGACCATAGCCAGAGACAGCTGTTTTAATCCTCTCTATAATCTTCCATTCCACTGGCTCATGGTATCTCTGATTATTATTGGTATGGTCCTCAAATACAGGAAAAGCAGAGGTCCCTATACCTAGTTCTTCTTGTCCCCATATGTGAGAGAATCGCATCCGTGCCACCCCGGATGGCACCACCACAGGAGGACCTGGAGATCTTGACATATACTGTGGTGGTGGCCCCCGTCCAGGGGTAGTTCTCCCTTGATTCATTAGCTTTTCGCAGCCACATCTTTGGTCTTCCTGTCCTCCCTTATCTTTAGTGGGTTCTCTAATGTTTAAATGCTGCATAACAGACTCCAGATCATCTGAGTCATGGCTTTCTGCATCCTCCTTTTCTGTGCTATCGGCCCTCTGAGAGTTTATGGAGCATTCCTCCTTTAGTTCCTCCAATGCCTGCTCGCCCTGTTTCAGATCCTCAATATATTTCCCCGATGTATCCGTCAGGCAGGAGCGGACCAAAGTCCAAACCGCCAAAACACCTCTGGGTAATTTCCCTTCTGTCAGCATCAAGCAGGTCACGCCCTAATTTTTCCCATGACTCCTTGTTAACTAGCCCTCTTCAACAAACCAAGGAGCCACTTCCCTTACTGCCTCAAGGAATGTTTCTACTGTAGAGTCCTTTAATTTTATTCCACAGGTTTTCAGCAACTGAATCAGAGCCTTTTGTACCTTAGGCTTAGCTTGTAAGTTTCCCATGTTTTTCCTTATGTAAATATATGCTTCCGGTCCTGTCTTTTTTTTTTTTTTTTTTTTTTCCAGGAGTTTCTCCGTCCCTATAAACCGGGCACTTTAAATTGTTAGCAAACCTTACCTTTCGTTTTTTCTTTTACTTATTGTATTACAGTCATACTTTGCACTCTGAACAACAGGAAGGGACCACGAACAAAAACAGCAACAAAAAGAAAACAACGGCAGCGGCAGCGGCAAGGAAAAGCACTATCCATGAAGGAAGAAGCAAAAGTGAAAGCAAACGCAAAAGCGAAAGTGAAAATGAAAGCAAAAGTGAAAGTAAAAGTGAGAATGAGAGGTTCCCCGTAAGGGCCACCAACTGCGCTTCCCGGGCTCTGTCTAGCAGAGCCCAGTAAAAACGACCATCACCAACAGCCTGTTCAAAATTCTTCTCTTTTTTTTTTATAGCCCCATTCCATCCCCTTTTATCTCCTTCTCCCTCCAATCACACCACATTCCGTAGGATACACGAGCCAGATCGCTAGACAGGATTGGTCGGGACACTGTGTCCCAGAGCCCTTGTGCCAGCAGCCACGCTTTCCTTCACTGCTACACATGCGCCATTAACTCATCATGGGGCTTGGCAGGGTGCCCGGGTGCCATCTTGGGCACTCCCGCATGGGCCCGCTCTCCACACTGGAGTATAGGTTGGTGGAGGGCGAAGATCATCTGGGTCTGGGTATGGATTCGCTAGTGAGATGTGGGTGTGATGAATCCAGGTGGGAACTCCATCTACCTTTAGTGCAGTCAAGGTTGTCAGGAGCACCACATATGGTCCTTTCCAGTGAGGTTCCAGGGTCTCTCAGCGATGTCTGAGGACATAGACCCAATCCCCAGGCTGGTAGTTGTACGGGGTCGGAGGGGGAGCAGTCTCATAGATAGCTTTCAGGCAGGGACACACGACCT
This sequence comes from Nannospalax galili, assembly GCF_000622305.1. Classification (NCBI taxonomy): domain Eukaryota; kingdom Metazoa; phylum Chordata; class Mammalia; order Rodentia; family Spalacidae; genus Nannospalax; species Nannospalax galili. The sequence goes on along the minus strand of NW_008335287.1, from coordinate 3,300,919 downwards.
CGTGGGTGTGTGCTACAGCCTCAAGAGAATCAAGCAATTGACAGTTATCAAACTCAGCAAGCAATTCAGCTTTTAAATTGGGGAGGATGGGAGGGGGTCTTCCAAACATGATTTCATATGGAGTCAAACCCAACAGGTAGAGTGTTTCATACCCTATGTAGAACAAAGGGAAGGAGAGCCACCCAGTCTCCATGGTTAATTTAGTGAGGGTCTCTTTTAGGGTTCTATTCATCCTCTCTACCGGTCCAGAACTCTGGGGCCTGTATGCACAGTGTAATTTCCATTTTGCCCCCAATATTTTGGCTAACTCTTATGTTACCTGAGAGGCAAAGGCTGGTCCATTATCTGAGCTCAGAAGAGCCGGCACACCTTACCTTGGAAGAATGTCTTCCAGCAGCCACTTAGCAACCGTTTGCGTAGTCTCATGCTTGGCAGGGTATGCTTCAGTCCATCTTGAAAAAGTATCTACCAGAACTAAAAGATATTTGTAACTATATTTGCCCAGTTTTATCTCTGTAAGGTACATTTCCCAGTGGGCTCCAGGCTTGGAGCCTCTCAACCGGGTCCCGTATTCTTTGGGAAAGTTCTCAGCTAAGACATTTGGAGGCGATTGAATAGACATGTGATCGGAGGTTCAGAACCTTGAGATGCGCGTTTCTTAGGAGGTCTTCTGTCTTTCGAGTGCCCACGTGAGTGGTCTGGTGGATGTGATTGAGAAGATCTTTGGCTAGGTTACTAGGCAGGATAATCCTACAGTCCCCTGTATACCACCAGGCATCAATCTTTTGGGTCATGGGAAGGTTGTGTATCAGCTTCAGATCTTCCTGAGAATAATCAGGTTTGTCTGGTAGCATGGGTGGCCCTGGGTCCAGCAGATGGATAGCCAGGACTAAGGTTGCTTTCAGGGCTGTCTCCTTGGCAACCTGATCTGCCTTCTGGTTTCCTCGAGCTATAGGCGTATCTGTCTTTTGGTGCCTGGGGCAATGGATGATAGCCAGTTTCTTGGGTAGCCATAGGGCAGTCAGTAAGTCTAGGATTTCTTGTTTATTTTTAATCGTCTTTTCCTAGATGGTACATGGGCTGTGGCAAAGGCATACCGGTATCCATATACACGTTCAATTTTATGTCTTTGCCTAATTTAAGAGCCTCGGTCAAAGCTATCAGCTCAGCCCTTTGGGCTGAAGTACCCGAGGCAGAGCCACCACCTAGACAGTCTCGGTCTCTGTTACTACTGCTGCCCCTGTGTACCTCTGTCCATTCTGCACGAAGCTGCTGCCATCGGTAAACCATGTGGCTTCTGCATCAGGAAGCAGCTGGTCGGTCAGGTTTTTCTGAGCCCATGTACTTGGCTCAAGATCCCCTCACAATTGTGCAAGGGCATGTCCAGGTCTGGATCGGGCAGCAGGGTGGCCGGATTGAGGGCTGTGCTCAGGAGGAAACAAATCCTCAGGGGGTTAAGAAGCAAGCTTTGATAGTGTGTCATTCGGGCATTGCTCAACCAATGGTTAGGTGGCTGCTTGAGAACTCCCTTGATGGCATGAGGGGTGGTGATACATAATTCTTGTCCTAAGGTTAACTTGTCCACATCTTTGACTAGAAGGGCCGTGGCCGCTATAATGTGCAAACATGGCGGCCACCCAGCGGCAACCGGGTCCTGTTTCTTGGACAGATATGCCACCAGGCTATTCCAGGGCCCCAAAATCTGAGTTAGGACTCCTTTGACCACCCCCTTCTTTTCATCTATGAAAAGATGGAAAGGCTTAGTAACATCCAGAAGTCCTAGGGCTGGGGCAGCCAGGAGGGCCTGTTTGATCTTACTGAAGGCTTTTTCCTGGACCTCCATCCAAATGAAGGGCTCGCTTTCCCATGTGACTTCATAGAGGGGCCTCGCCAGTTCAGTGAATCCTGGGATCCACAAGCGGCAGAATCCTGCTGATCCCAGGAACTCCCTCACCACCCTCCAGGAATGAGGGGTGGGTATATTCAGCACTGTTTCTTTCCTGGCATCTGTAAGCCATCTTTGTCCTTATTTTAATATGTATCCCAAATAGGTGACCTCTCTCTGGCATATTTGGGCTTTCTTGGCAGATGCCCAATATCCTAGTCTACCTAGGGTTGCCAGGAGGTCTCTAGTTCCCTGCTGACACGCGAGGCATCAGCAGCAGCTATCAGGATGTCATCCACATATTGTAATAGGGTGAGCTGGGGGTGTTTCAGCTGGTTCTCACCCAGGTCTTCATGGAGAGCCTCATCAAACAGGGTGTGTGAATTTTTGAATCCCTGCAGCAGGCGGGTCCAAGACAGCTGCCTGTTGAAGCCGATCTCCTGGTCTTGCCATTCGAAAGCAAAGAAGGGTTGGCTCTCTTTGGCCAGAGGCAGGCTAAAGAAGGCATCTTTCAAGTCTAACACCATGTACCAGTTTCTGGAAAATGGCAAGGAACTCAGGAGAGTGTAAGGATTAGTTACCATTAGATGAACATCCATAACCCGCTTGTTTACCTCTCTCAAGTCCTGGACCAGCTGATGGTTGAATTTGGCTTTTTGACCAGCAGGAGGGGGGGTATTCCAAGCCGATCAGCAAGGCACCAAGATGCCTTGATCCCTCAGGCATCGGATATGAGGAGTGATCCCCAGCCTGGCCTCCTGGGATATAGGGTACTGTGTAACTCTGGCTGGTAGGATTCCAGGCTTAAGCTCTATCCAGATGGGGGAGGTGGTGGGCAGCCAGCTCCATGCCCCCTGTCTCAGCCCAGGCTGTGGGGAGCTCCTTTAGCCAGGTGGAAACCTCCTCCTCTTGTGTAGAGGCTGGTTTTTCATGTAACCTAAACTCATCTTCCAGTTTAGGGTGAGTAACTGGATCAGGTGGCCTTCTTGGTCAGTCATTTGGGCCCTACTAGAGGTGAAATGAATGTGGGCTCCAATTTTGGTGAGCAAGTTTCTGTCCAGGAGTGGGTGGGTAGGGTCACTCTGGCATGACCAGGAAAGAGTGGAACACCCAGCCCTTTCCCAGGTCCACTCTTCTTTGGGTGGTCCATGAGTATTGGTTCATGCCAGCAGCCCCCTGTACCCAAGACTTTTTATGTGATAGTTTTCCATGGGGCTCAGTTAATACCAAGTGTTGGACACCAGTGTCTACATGGATGCTCATGGGTGTCCCCTCCACTTTGAGGGTTACCCTAGGTTTGGGGAGGGTATCCGAACCCCTACCCCCCTAGTTGCTCATTTCTCTGAGCTCAAGGATTTGCACTCCTTCTTAGGCCCTGCCTCACCCAAAAGGTTTTTCTGAACAATCTTTCATCCAGTGGCCCATCTTTTTGCAATAGGCACATTGGTTCCTCTGTAACCTTGGTTGCCCTTCCCAGGGTTTCCTGAGTCCACAGAGAGGTAGAGCAGTTGGTGTCCCTGCTCATCAGGCGACTTTATAGTCATAGCCAGAAGAATCTTAACAAAGTCTCAGGTCTGCTTGGCACTAGCAGTGGCTACGGCTGGAGCCTGTTTGTCTTCCAGGCTTTCCCTGTGGTTATAGGTCCTCTCTGACACTGCCAAAATCTCCAGCAGAGTCTTATCTGCCAATCTATCTAGATTTTGTAACTTACGCCTAATGTAGGATGCTGACTGGTTGACAAAGGCCAATATGACTGCATTCTTGATTTCTGGTGCCTCTGGATTCATGGGTGTATAAGTGTAGAATGCCTCAAGGATCCTCTCTAAAAAGACTGCCGGGGATTCTGTCTTTTCTTGCTGCACATCACTAATCTTAGCCAAATTAGTCGGGCACCTTGCGGCAGCCTAGAGACCCCCAATTAGAGTCTATCAGTAGACCCGGAGCCTCTCTTTACCTTCTGCCACATTGAAGTCCCAGTTTGGTTGGACTAATGGGAAGGCTTCATTGATCAGTGCCTGGTTGGTGGTGGGAGTCCCATCCACCCCGGGAGCCAGCTTCTGGGCCTCAGTTTGGATCTGGTCCCTCTCCTCAGTGGTAAATAGAACCTGTAATAGCTGCTGGATGTCATCCCTAGTGGGCTGATGGATGAAAAGAACAGATTCTAACAGATCAATAAGGCCCTGTGGTTTCTCAGAGAATTTGGCTGTTTGCAATTTCCAATTATAGAGGTCACTGGTGGCAAATGGCCAATATTGCATCTGTTGGTCTCCTGACTCATTAAGGGGTCCCACTGCCCTTAAGGGAAGGACAGTGGAGTCTGCTGCTACTCGCAGCTGTCCTCTCTGGTCCCTCCTCTGAGTTTCGGGAGGGCTCTCAGCCCCAGGGGCCTGGGCTGCCTCAGCCTCTCCTGGGGACTCTGAACACCCCAGTTGAGCTGGCAGTGTGGGCAGATATGGGGGAGGCTCAAACAGAAGTTCTTCTTCCGTACCACCCTGGAGGACAGGATAAAGAGGGGCAGATGGCTTAGTTTCACTTTTCTGCCACTTCTCCTCACACAGGGCAAGGATGGCTGTCTTTGAACCCTGAGGCAGCAAAAATAGTTTGAGCCATTCAGGGGGCTTCTCCACCAGGACCTGCCAGGTTGCAATATAAGGAGCCTGGTCAGGGTGTCCCAGTTGCCCAAAAGTAATGTTTTTAACCCTGTAAATAGTCGGGAGGTCAAATGTTCCCTCCTTAGGCCATCCAGTATCAAAGGTTGGCCATTTATTCCTGCAAAGGACAAAGAGTTTGCCATTCTTCACTTCTTGCCCTTGTCCTCTAGTCTTCTTTTTGAAGTCAGAAAAATGATCCTGGAAAAGACTTAAAGGTGTTACTTGACTTTGTCCCATGTCTATAACTAAGTCATAAATAACATGGAAAACACAAAGACACACACTGACAAAACAATACTTCCCAGCGCCTTAAACAAGAACTGAAAGTGGGATGTCAGCCTCTAGCTGCTCTGCAGGTGTGACCCACCTTTCCCTTCCAAAGTTACAAGTGGGATCCAATCCCTACCAGGTGGGTCTGGGACGTCTCCCGAGCCTCATGGCCTGGGGTCTTCCAGCCCATCCCCCTAGACTGCCAGCAGGCTAACAAGATAACTGGGCCCAAAACCAAGAGTGCCAGGGGTTCAAACCAGCAACCCCTGGTGAAGTGAGGATTGGGGATGAGTAAGCACACCGTTCGCCAGCCCATGCCGTGCCCATTACCCAGGGACACTCAGATGCAATGGGGAGTCTTAGTGAGGCAGAGACTCATTTATTGCAGGTGTTACAAAGCTTATAAAGGCACCTGGAGCTCCCCCCTCCCCACGAGGGTGTGTCTTAAGGATGGTCACACGCTGATCATGCACTCCTCAGCAGTGCGGAAGTATTCTTCAGACTTTCAAAGCAAGCCAGGCCCTGCCCCCAGTAACTTCCTTTTGGACCTATGCAAGGTGTGGCCTTTAGGCCCCCACATATCCCCCTTTTTATTTTTATTTTAAGGCTGGGATGACTTTATTTCATGGGTTACCCACCTCATAGGCAGCTCCCTGAGGAGAGATGGCTATCTCCTTCCTCTAATCTTATGCATTTTTGCCTGTCTTAGGTTTTGTCACCTCTGATCAAACCTTGCCTGTCACCTGGCCATGATCATGTCCTGTCTTAGGAGTACTTGTCATGGGACATCTTACCCATCTTTGGCTAAAAATGCATCATGATTAAGGGTAGCCATGTGGGTAATGCCAGCCCGTGACAGTCTTAGTCTCTGCCTAACTCAGTTAGCCAACGTGGGCAACCAGAGGGGGTCTTGGGGAAGTCCATAATCATGAGGATGTGGGCCGTGGCAGTTCCAAGGGTCCTCTGTCACCAAATTATCTGGTAAAGACACTTAAAGATAAGCATTATCAGGAGAAACAAAGCAAGTCATGGAATAGGATAAGTTGAAATACTTCTGAGACCATGTGCCTGTAGCCAATCAGCCAGTTGTCAAAAAGGCTGCAATGAAGTCAAGGAGCTGGGTCCTTCACTTCAGATGGATACAAATAAAGAGAGGAATTTTGTCTCATAAACTATTGTCCATGGACCGTCATGCTAGTCAGTTGGATCCTGGCCTACCCACTTAAGGTTTTTTGTAATTAGCCAAGCTGAATTCCAAAAAACATGCTATCTTGAGTCTACAGTTCCAAACACTTTACTTTCTGTGCCCATGAGAATAGGATTCAGTCAATATTTACTTCAGACTCTTAAAACTATGGGAATAGTTGGATGCAAATGTTAAAGTTGTTAAAGTAGAAAAAATTCCCATAAGCTTAACTGGTCAAGACTATAAAATCCCTAGTCTATCTGTTGGAGGACCCATCCTTCCAGTCTCACTGGTCAATCACCTGGTGATAAAAACCATCCCTAAGAAGACAGGTTCACCTTAAGTTATGCTGAATAGATAGGCAGAATACCTGGTTGGTTAATGAGGTAGCAAATTTTTTCTGCCTGGAACCCCACCTTGTAGCACAGAATTTCCAGACCAGCCACAGTCATGTAGGTCTCTGTAAGTCTGTCTGCTTTTCCTTCAGAAAAGCATAATCTTCCCTTCTTTTCTCCATATCCCTTTTCTAAGCATGCTTTCTTTAAGACTTTGGGCTGCTCTCACATCTTGTATTTTCTTACTTTTTCTCTAAAGCTTCCTTCTCCCAGCCATGTAGCTTCCAGATAGTCATGTGTCTGACCTCCCATGCAGGCTCTAAACCTGCATGGCTTCATGGATTTCTTTTCTTCTTCCCACCATTCACCTCCTCAAGGCAGCTACCAAGATGACCAGCTCATCTGCCCTGAGGATTTTTTTTCTTTAAAATTCTAATAAAATTGTAAAAGCTTCCATTTGGGTCCATTCTTAAATTCTATTATGAATGAGACAAAGAACCCTCTAGAGGACCCTCTTTCTCCCCATTTCAAAGTTGCCTCTACTTTAAAATAAATTTTGAACAAAGTTATAAATTCGTTTCTTTATAAATGAATATATGAGAGTAAAATGAGAGAACAATGGGAGGATATATATATATAATATATATATATATACATATCCATATATGAAGTCTGATTTTTAAATTCCTATGTAAAAATAACTGAATAATCTAACTGACATTATGTATGTGAATTTAGAAGGGCATAAGACAAACAGCATATAGTGCTATCAAATAAATATAACCTAATTGTTAATTTATTTTCTTAATATTTGCCTTACCTTATTGTGTATGTGAACACTGTTCTTGATGAGAGTTTGCTGAATTGGATAGGAGAGAGGGCAGCACAAGCCAGTCCAAGTTCAAAATGAAACTAGAAAAGAAAAGTGAAATTTGCAGGAAATGGATTAATCTTGAAACTGTTATATTAAGTAAAGTAACTCAGACTCAGGAAAACAAATATGACATGCTATCACATGCAGATTTTATTTTATAACCCATTTTGTGCACATACTACATATATATGTATACACACACACACACATATGGATGTGAGTATCAAAAATGGATGTAGATCATAAAAATGGAGGAGGACCTATGAGAGGGTAAACAGAGGCTTTGTAGAAGCCAGAGAAATTACATTTTACAGACAGGAAACCATCTGGTGTAGAAAGACACATGGAAGGCATGTGGATGGGGCAGAAGATTAGGGGAGAGGAATCAACTAAAACATTCCATAAAACCAATTACTTTGCATGCTCATTTTTTAAGCAAAGTAATTGAAACATAAAAAAGTATGTGATGACTCACTTAGTACAAAATAAACATATATTTAGAAGTGTCACTTCTCATTGCTAACAGGAAATTGATACAAAGTTGTCATTCTCTTTTGCCTTTTTATCAAGGGTCATCAATAAATACAGTACAAATATGTGGGTAACTTTGAATTTGCAAGCAGTGAAGTAAGAGAGGTGATTTTTAAAGCATAGGGCATTTTACTATCTAATTTTCCTTCCTGAGAATCCTTGACCTTTCACAAATGTGTATGATGCATGTGGGTGTTATTTAAATGGTTTGTTTCCCTGTGATATATTTCAGAATCAATTCTAATTTCATCTGAAGGTTTTCTCCTATTATCAGCCTTTCAACAAGAAATGGGCTGTGAGGATGCCTTTCTTTCTTGGTTTTGGCTGCCAAGCAGGGCTGTTAGTGTTTTACAAACCATCCCAGGTGGCCTCCTGATGGCATATGAGCTAACGGCATTTATGTTCAGCATTGTCTTAGGTTGTGATATTAACATCATATCTTGGGGACAGAAACTGGAAAGTTATGGTTTAATAGTGATGTTTGTGTGTCAAGTTGACAAGGGGTCAATTGTGCTGGATAGTTTTAGTGTGAACTTGACACACCTGGGTTGAGGGAGCCTCAATTGGGGAATTTCCTCTATTGGACTGGCCTGTGGCCATGTCTGAGGGGCATCTTCTTGATGAGTGATGTGGGAGGGCCCTGGGCAGGTGGGCCTGTGTTGGATAAGAGAGAAAGCTGAGCAGAGGCCAGGGGTGCAAGCCAGTAAGCAGAGTTCCTCCAAGGCCTGAGCTCCAGCTCCTGCTTCCAGGTTCCTGCCCTGAGTTCCTACCTCAGGCTCCCTGATGAACTGCAACCTGGGCGATGCAAGATAAATAAACCCTTTCCTCCCCAAATTGGTAGTGGTCAGAGTATTTTGTCACAGCAATGAAGAAACAAACTAAGAGAAGCATTGTTCCTTGTTCCTTCAGCAAGCACAACTTCTCAGAGCCTCTATCCTTTCCATCCAGATTCTTCCTGGGTTCATGGGGAGGCTGATGTGGATTATTTCAGTCAACAGCCTTCTTCCAAGAAAAAGCTTGCATGCGTGGATTTCTTTCTTCTTCATCCACTCTTCACTTATTTTCAGATTCCTGGTTCCTTACTGTACTGACAGTCTACACAGAGGATAAGTTCTGCTTTCCCAAAATTTTTGCTAACTTAATCCTCAGAATACAATTCAGTGCTGCTGCTTTCAAGAGGAACTCCTGCTGGGAATTACAAAGTATAAAGGAACTGGCCAGGATCAGCCCCTTTCCTAAAATTCTCATTCAGGTGCCGGGAAGATGGCTCAGTGGATAGATAAAGTACTTGCTGCATACACATGAAGACCTGAGTATGGATTCCCCAACACACATAAAAGCTGGCTGTGGTGGCACTCCTGCTGTAACCTCAGTGCTGAGGGGAAAGGAGGGAGAGACTAGGGTGTCCTTGTGAGCCTGCCATCCAGTCAGTGAGACCAAAAGACAACTACTTGGTTCAGAAAGGGGAAACCCTGTCTCAAAAATAAGGTGGAAAATGATAGAGGAAGACACTCAAAGTAAATACAAGTAAATAGTAAATAAATGAATATCTTTAAAGCAGATTCAGACTCCTGTCTAAGGAACCTTGGCCTCTGCATATTTAACCCAATCTCAATCCTAATGAAGGCTTGGTCAAAGGCTGCTCCTGTGCCATGATAATCTTTTCTTTCTTCTTTACATCTCACCAGAGCCACAGCAACTACTGATTTTCCAGGTTGCATAACAGACACATCCGGCATCTATCTTCAAAGGACTTATGTGTCCATCCCATTGAAATTGTTCCAACCTCTTCAACACCCCTCACACCAAATAACCCAATAGTGAATGAGGTATTGTAGCCAGGACAGTGTACGTATCAATTTCCAGGTGCTTTATGGAATGTCATGACTTGCGAGTTATATTAAGCCTACTAGTTAATTATAAGCAATCAAAATTATGATTATTTCTAGAACTCTGAAAATCAGGCATCTAGACAATTAAAATTTAGTCTTTAACATTAAAGCACATCTTAAAATAACTCAAATATTCATGCATTAATATTTGAAATTAGATTACTTCATTTTAATGAATAGTATCTGTTTTCTCAGCTTTTTCCTTACTGCAATAGTGACTGTGAAGGAGTTCTTATACAAAGAAATGGCCATCTCCTACCAATATCACTATATGACTAACGTATAGAAATGATTATAAGCATCCAAGGTAATCTATTTTCCAAACACCTAATTCAGTAAACACAGATAATCATAATTCTCAGGAATTGGGGAAAATACTTATAATCAGGATTCTTGGGTATAAGAATTTACAGAAACATAAGCAATACCACAGTCAACGTTTTTCATTTCACTAAGTAAGATAAGTAGGCAAAGAAGCTCAGGTGACTTACACAATAGCACAGACTGGGACTGGGTTAAGGTTATGCATAAGTATGTTTGATAGTTCCCATGTGAGGACTGGCTGCTAAAGTCTGCATTACAATCAATCTAAATTATGTCTTATGTTTATACATCAAAAAAGCAATCTCAACCATGAAATGGCTCATAGTTAAAGGTGCTTACTGTCAAGCCTGGTGATTTAAGTTTGACCCCAGGAACCCACATGGTAGAAGGAGGGAACTTACTCCTCAAAGTTAACTTCTGACCTTCACATCCATCCACACCATAACATGTGTGCCACTAACCCCATACAATAAAATAAGTTAAATGTTTTTAATACTATTCTGTTCTTTTAAAAAATTTTTATTTCATTGGTATATGTTTTACCTGAATATATGTAACTGCACCAATGGATGCAATGACCATGGACACCAGAAAATATCAGATCCCCTGGAACTGGAGTGTCAGACTGATTATTAGCTGCCATGTGGGTGCTGGGAACCCAGTCCAGGTCCTTTCCAAGAGCAGCCAGTGCTCTTAACCTCTGAGCCATCTCTCCAGCCACTATTCTGTTCTTTTTTTAAAAAAGTAATCCAAACATTTACTATTTATTGCTGAAATAGTTACTGCTGAGAGATATGTAATGTAAAAAATTTATTTTCAGCAGCATTGGTTAAATACTCTATAATAAATAACATGAAGTCCTTTGTTTCCTAATGTGTGTAAGTTGGGAAGGTGGGTGTACAGTGAAACACACTTCCTGCTTATTCCTAAAGGCTCTGAGAACTTGAGCCATAACTGTATATTTACAAACATACCTATGAACAACCATGGTTTTATCACTCCTGAGCTCAAACCACAATGTTTTTCAATAGTCAGAGCTATGGGTCTGGCTGCCAGAGCCTACAGCCACAGGGGGACTGTCAGCATGCCTCCACTAGTTTGACCTTGGGAATATTTTCTTGTCCTCATAAAATACTTTTGAAAAAATATGTAGATCAAATAGGAAGTTGATTTATACATTTTTGTATTCCAATGCTAATATGCACATCTAATAACCTGCATAGTGAAAATACAATGCTAGATTAGAGACAATGCCAAGTTAAGATGATAAGGCTATGGTGACTTAACAAAAATGGCTACTTTCTCTTAATAACTAATGTACTTAAGTTAGCTATTAAAATGTCATTTCAACATAACATACTTTCCTTTAAAGAAAAGTAACGGATTCTTAGTTCTAGTGCTAAACAATTCTTTAAATTTTCATATGGCAGTAACCTAACTAGATCAAAACTACTTAGCCAAAAGTAACTACAGAACTTTGGCTACAATATTTTCTCTCTGAAATAATTTTAAGTGACACTAGTCTTAGAAATAAAAAACGATGTTCTCTTATAACTCTTATTTCAAGTCAAAATTCCAAACTATTTGAGCCAGGTACTAGAACTGCTCAATGTTAAAATAAGTTCAAAGTAAGAATTCCATGTGCCAAACATATTCATCATAATCAACACCTAATTGGTCTGCTTTTACATAACAATGGTTACCATGGTAGGCAAACAATGCTCACACAATAAGACAACCACATTTTAACCCCTGGGAATCATTGAGAAGGCTTTGTACCAAGGTAGAGAATTGAGATTGAAAAGTAAAAGAAGATTGTCAATCAAATAGCAAATCAAATATAGTTAAGATAGAAAAAATATAACCAAATTATTTTAAAAGGTATGAAAATTATACCTCTGTGCATTTCCAACTGGTGCTACCACAAATTACTACCACGTTAACCTGGCAACATACAAACATGTATTGCTGCATCACTCAGAATCAGAAACAGAAACAGAATCAACAAGGAAGGAGACAGGAAAGAGAGAGATGGATAGGAGAAGAGGGGAGGGGAGGGGAGGAGAGAGAGAGAGAGAGAGAGAGAGCGAGCTGATTCACAAGATTGTGGAGGCTCCCATGTCCAAAATGTGGGGCTGGCTGGAGAACTAGGAAGTCCTATTGAACTCTAGTCTGGAGTCAGCTATCAGAAATTTTCCCAAGGGGAAAGTCAGTGTTTTCTTTAACCTGATTGGATGGGAAGATCCCTGTGATAGTTTGAATAAAAAAAGTGGCCCCTGCCCTCAGGCTGGGCATGGTGGGCTGAGGCTACAGGGAGATCCTGTCTCAAAAAGACCAAAAAATGTGTGTATGTGTGTGTGTATGTCCCCCAAATTCTGTGTGTCTGTGTGTGTCTGTGTGTGTCTGTGTAAAATGCCACCCATTTACTCATTTACTCAGGTATTGAAGGACTTGGTCTCAGTTGGTGGCACTGCTTGGAGTGGTTACTGAATCTTTAGAGGTACAGCATTGTTGGAGAGAAATGTAATGAGTGGGTTTTGACAGTTTGTAGCCTTGCCTCACTTCGAGTTTGCTCTCAGCTTCCTGCTCTAGACACCATACCTGCCTGCTGCCATGCCTCCCCCAACACTCTCTCTCCCCCCCCCCACCGTAAGTCAAAGTTAAATCCTCCATGGGTTGGTTTTGGTGTTTTATCAGAGCAGGAGAAATGTAACTAATGCAATTTCCTTATTTAAAGTTACTGGCTTAAATATTCATCTTATTCCCAAAATAATGGCCTTCACAGGGATATCTAGATTGACTCGTGACCAAATACTTGATTTCTTTGACTTAGTCAAGTTGACATACAAAATTAAGCATCGAAATTACCTTACAGTTGTACCTACTTTATGACTATGTTTTAACAGATCATAATTTAAAGATTTGTTTTATTTATATGTGTGCGGCTGTATGTGGATAGGCACGCATGAGTGTAGTTGCCTGCAGAGGCCAGAAGAGGATGTCCAATTCCCCTGAAGCTGGTGTTACAGGTGATTGTGAGCCACCAGAAAGGTGTGCTGGGAACCAAAATCCAGGCCTCTGCAAGAGTAGCAAGTGCTCTTAACTATTGAACCATTTCTGTGTGCCCAGAGATTTCAGGTAGAACATAAGAAAATACATTGTATGTTTATGGAGCTCAGAGTCCTCACTGAGAGCCTCTGGGCTAAATCCAGGTGCCAGAAGAGCTACATTCCTCCTGGAGGTCCTAGGGCTTGGAGACCATTGTCTTATTTCTTCAGCTTCAATGCTTCCTAAATTTTCTTGGCTTCATGGCATCTTTCTATCTTCAAAGCCAATAATGAATAGTTGGTCACATTATTCATACTGTATCAATCAAACTGATTCCTCTGCTTTCTCCCCCCTCCCCCCCCCCCCCCCCTTTTATGGACCATTGGGCTGATAAAATGATCCAGGAAAAATTATATTTCAGGATAAACTTAATTCCGTTGGCAAGGTTAATTACATTTCACCACACCCTGTCACATACTCCCAGTGCCATAGGTCAGGACATAGCCATATTTGAGGGTCATTTTCTTGCCAATGACATTTCTTTACAGTTTCAAAAACAAAATCACCATAGAATTCTGACCCCAGGAAATAATAAACCTTTGTTGTATTAACTATTGTGCTTTGTGATAATTTAAATCATCAGACACAGGAAATTAATAGTTGTCATCAGGAAGAAAATAATAGTTTAAACAACAAAATTTATATCTAAGCATAATATAAATAAACTTTCTTGGGGATTTTCATTACACCAGAGGAGATTCAGACATCTCATTAGGTTAAGGATAATGCTTCTAAAGTATGTTAAAACCAAGTAATTGAAAACAGAAAAATAAGCACAGAGCATAAAAGATGGAAAAACAATATTGATAGTTACTGTTGAGATGGACACTACCTTATGCCAGTTTCACAAACTTTATTCCTTAGAGCATTAGAGGCTCTTAGAGATATTGATAGGTTTTCAGGCCAAAAATAGAATAGTCTACAAAATCAAGTATTTCTGAAATTCTTCTGAAAGTCTGCTTCTTTACCACAGGGCTTTACTGTGTTTTTACACACATTGGAAATAACCCAATGATTGCACAGTGTTAAAAATTTTTGTATTTCCCCTAACATACAAGTCTGGTAGATGTGGTTTAGAAAACAGCATATATGATTGGAACATTGGATTCTGTATTGAGACAACTGATACACAAAAATGACTCTGCTCTATTGCTTTTTTTTTTTTTTTTTTTTTTTTTTTGAAACGGGT
>NW_008335287.1:3285698-3286643 GCF_000622305.1 Nannospalax galili | reverse complement strand
CTCACTATGTAGACCGGGCTGGCCTTGAACTCACAAAGATTCACCTGCCTCCGCCTCCCAAGTGCTGGTATTAACAGTGTGCTCCACCACGCCTGGCTTTTTTAAAGAAATAAAATGTTTATTATAATTATTGCATTACAATAAACTATTATATTATTATAATAAGACAAATGTAAATCAGGAATGAGGATGTAGCTCAGTTGACAGAACATGCAGGAAGCCCTGGGCACCAGCCACATAAACCAGATGAGGTGGTATATACCTGCAATCTTAGCACTACAGAGGTAGACGCAGGAGAACCGGAACCTCAAGTCATCTGGGCTACATCAAGAATTTCAGGGCAGCCTGGGCACAGAAAAAGAAAAACACAAATATAATAAAGATTCAACAATTAAAGAGATTTCCCAAAATGAGGTAATTTTATTCTAAAAGTAAATAATTTATTGAGAATTTCATACATGCATATAAGGTGTTTTGATCAAATCTATGTCCACTCCCTCGACTCCAGCTCCTCCCATATCTCCCCATCACTTTTTTTCTAATAACTTTATGAACTTTTTCTTCTTCTTTGATTGATTTATTTATTTTGATGGGGCTTTTGACTACTCTAACATTCCCCCCTCTGAAGAAGTAACCCTAAAATCTTTTAAGGATTTCAATACAAGCTCCCAACTACTTTAGACATTTTTGGCCTTTAGAATATAGTATGTTGCTAAGAGGCCCAAGTACATTTTGACTTTTAGCTGAAAAACTGGCTACTTTTCATTGGGGTCTTTTTACCCTAACTGCCTAGCCAATTCCTACCTCCTATTCTTATCACACCATCCTCTGAAGAGGTTACCCAAATTCCCAATAGGGAATTGGGACACAGACCGCTCTGGCTTCTTCCATGCTGAACAGGGACGCAGGGTGAGGCAATTGGAGTACCCCTTCAGTGGGTCTATC
>NW_008335287.1:3265778-3285263 GCF_000622305.1 Nannospalax galili | reverse complement strand
GAACTCTTAAAGAAATATACTGATGACTTTACTCTTTGGTTACACTTTCCCTTTGGGTGTTTACAACCATACAATTGGCCCAAATAAATTAATTTATTTTTATACTTTGTCACATGGGCTTGGGAGGAGCTCCTGGCTCCTTTCTTTTACCAGTTCCATCTGTGTGAAGATAAGTCAAAGGTCCTGCTCAACCATGTCTGGCTTCACTTGGAAGCATGAATGAGATGTTTCCTCTGAGTTGACCCTCTTCTTTGTAGACTGGATACTGATTCAAGTCCATCTGGTGAGGTCTCCATGTCCTCCCTGAACAAGAGAACATAGTTACAGGACATTTTGAGAGATGTTTCATAGTCCCTAGGAACTTAGTCAACCTTGGAAGGCAAAGGGTAACAACTGTGCTTTAAGACTCTGACAAAATTAGGCTTCAAACTATAGCTGTTGAACATCTAGTAAGGTTGGTTCCACCATTCTGGTACTTTTAATTATCATGTGGTATGTAGGTAAGGCTTGGGTTAAAAAATAAATATTCTCAGATAAACTTTGACTATATATTTTGTTCCTTAAACTAGTTCACTAAACTATGACCATAGACATTTTAAGATTATGTGTATATTATTTTTGTCTCATCCTTTATATATCATAACAAACCGAAACAGACCTTCATCACTTGCTTAGGATTTCTCATACTTTTTTCCCATGCTTTTTTCATACTCAGCGCCTTGAGTACAGTTAATAAAGTAACTAAATGCTGTATCAAAATTAATCTCTCTGCTCTACACAAATCTCCAAAATTCAGCTAATATGCCAGTTTTCCCAGGACCTCCAACTCACTTTGCCTGTGTATTATTTCTCTTTCTTCCAGTTTTGGTTAACAATTATCACCCTGTTCATGTTGATTTTAACCACATAAGCCTGTATGAATATAACTTTCCATTGATATTGATATATGATACATATTTTTATGTTGTTGATTTTTTTGGAACAGTGTGTTATATAGCCCAGGTTAGCCTTAAACTCACTTTATAACAGATTTATCATCAATTCTTGATTCTACTGATTCATCCTTCCAAGAACTGAGATCACAAGTCACATATATACCACTATGCCCAGCTTGATGTAGATATCTTATTTAAAATAGAATTGGGGGTATTATTTTGCAGACAAATTTCAATTTGCCTTCCAATCTTAACCCTTTTTCTTGATATCAGTCCTGCTTATAACTTTGTCCCCACTGTATTTGTAAATCTTTCTTTCTGTTACTATTTGTCTCCATCCAGCAAACAGAGTGGTAGGTGAATGATTCTAGAAAGCAGGACCAGCTCTGATTGCTTATACTTAAATCAAAGAATTAGACAGCAGTATCTCAAGGTATTTAAAAGCACCCCTTTCTGGATCCTAAACCTGGGGTGAGGCTCTCTCTCCTTATGATAGTTTTAATTGTCAACTCAGCACAGTCCAGAATCACCTAGAAAGCACGATTACTTAGATGAGCTTGGTCTATGGTCATGTCTGTGGGGGAATATCTCCATTAAGCTGAGTGAAGTGGGACCCACTCTAGGTGGCATCATTGCCTAGGCAGGGATCCTGAACCATGTAAGAGTGTAGAAAGCAAGCTAAACATAAGCATGTATGAATTCACTCTACTCTCTTCCTTATTATGGATGTTGTATGATCAATTCCATCAAAGTGCCTGTTGCTGGGACTTCCTTACTAGGATGGGCTAAAACTTGGAACTATAAAGCAAAATTAATAAACCCTTTCCCTCTTAAAATGCTTTTGTGAGAGTATTTTATCAGAGCAGAAGTTAAGGGAAATAAGACAGACATTGGCTCTGCAAGGCTTTCTGGATGAAAACTATGACTGTGGCTTTCAAGGATTTGGAATCATTTTTGTAGAGGAATGTGGAAGAATTTGGAACTTTGGGCTAAAAAAGCCCTGGATCCTTCTTATGGGAAGGAGAAATTCTAGAAATACCTAAGTTAAAAGAAATATATTTTAAATAATTCTTTTTTAATTTCATTTATTATTTTTATTTTATGTGTATGAGTGTATTGCCTGCATGTGTAAGTGCATCCATGTCATGCAATGGCTGCAGAAGTCAGAAGAAGGCATCAGATCCCCTGGAACTGGAGGTACAGATGGTTGTTAATCACCATGTGGGTGCTGGGAATGGAGCCCAGGTCCTCTGCAAGAGTAGTCAGTGCTCTTAACAACCGAGCCGTCTCTCCAGCCCTAAAAGAATTGTTGAAAAGACTAATTGAGGAGATGGGGAGATGGCTCAGCAGTTAAGAGCACTGGCTGCTTTTGCAGAGGACCTAGGTATGATTCCCAGGACCCACATGATAGGTAACAACTTTCCATAACTCTAGTCCCAAAAGATCCAATGCCCTCTTCTAACCTCTGTGGGCATTGCATGACGTAGGTGCACTTACATCCATGTAGGCAATATGCTCATACATATAACATAAAAATAAAATATTTATTTAAAAGACTGAGGTTTTGAATTTTAGCCCTACATGAAAAGTTAATGTATATAACCAAAATTAGGAAGTAAGAAGGAGTGATTACTACAATGCATACCAATATAATAAATTTAAGAATATATAAAAATTGTCATGAAGATAGAAATGTCAGCAAAGTTATATTTATTAAGGAATTTGGTGATAAATTTAAATTTTCCCATAGAAAAAATCCCTGAGCTTTGAGGTCGGGTTTTCCTTCACATACATTTAATGTAGAAATAAAACACGACTATATGACTTCTTTCAGAGAGTAGGCTGGTAAGAACACGGCTAGTTCATAGTATGAAGCCAGTAAAATTCATGCCAAAGCCCTACAAGAACACTATATGGGGAAAAAACGAGCCACAGACATATATCACTCATGAATCGAGGCACACCATGAAAGGAAGATGAAGAGGCATATGAGTGAAGTGGTCTACCAAGAGCACAATACATCAGGAATATATTCATGTAAGTGATGCACGATGAGCTTACATTAAAATCATCCAACAGAATTAATCACGAACAAAACAAGAGGAAAGCTATAAAAATGACCAGTTCATTAGAAATTAAAAGTGTTTGATAAGATTCAATAGCTGGCTATTATTCAGGAAAAAGCATCAAACTCTGAGAAGTTTGCACTGCAAATTGATGAAGGAAAAAATTTATCAATTCACCAAATTCTATATCTAAACACAAAAATATTGATCCTTTACTTTAAATCATATACCACTGTCAATTTCATATACATTACCTATATGCATATATATGTATATATAGGTGGATACTAATACATTAAATTCTCATGAGAACAATATAGGAAAATATCTTCTGTGGGGATAGGCTATGATTGTTTTTGCCAGGATATAGGAAACACTAACCATAAAGGAAAAAGTTAGCAATTGAACTTTTGAAATATTTTTATAATCTCTTATGTTTCAGAAAACATTTTTAACATTTTATTTTTATTTTATGTGTATGAGTGTATTGCTTGCATTTGTGTAAGTGCACCCATGTTGTGCAAGACCAGCGGAGGTCAGAAAAGAACATGGGCTTCCCCTGGAACTGGAGTTACCGGAACAGTTGTTAACCACCATGTGGGTGCTAGGAATCATATCTGGGTCTTCTGCAAGAGCA
Source organism: Nannospalax galili (assembly GCF_000622305.1). Classification (NCBI taxonomy): domain Eukaryota; kingdom Metazoa; phylum Chordata; class Mammalia; order Rodentia; family Spalacidae; genus Nannospalax; species Nannospalax galili. The sequence goes on along the minus strand of NW_008335287.1, from coordinate 3,281,625 downwards.
GCTAGTGCTCTTAACCACTGAGCAAACTCTGAAGTCCCAGAAAACATATTTAAAAGTTACAAAGCAGGCCATAGAGAATAATATATTTTTAGTATACAGAACCAACAAATCTCTTATCCATGGTATAGAAAAAGAAAATGCTGTTAATCAACAAGTGAAATCAAGTAACTCAGTTTTCAATAAAAGAAATGACTAAAGACATTTGTAAAAAAAAATCAATAAATGAAGTTTAAATGGCTACGTGCTCTATTTCATTTAATAAAAGGCAGGGGAAAATTGACTACAAAAGAGAAAGCACTGACTCACCACCACCACAATGACTACAGTGGGAAAGCTGGACGTTGACTCATGTTAACTGGAGACTGGAACTGCCACATTTAAAGAGAAGTTCATTTCTGCACAATTTCTTTGGAAAACTGGTAATATCTGTCAATCAAGAATAGTATGGATATATGCCATGGTTCTCCTGCTTCTCGGCGTCTTCGGTCTTTAAGCTTCTAAGAGTGTAAGATGCGCATACAATAAACTGCTGCAGAAGGATCCTGACTTGTCCTCCCGCGTCGTTCTTGCCGGCGAGACGGAAAGCGGTCGGGGACAATCTGTCAATCAAGAATAGTATGGATATATGCCATGGTAAAAAAAAAATTGAATTTTTACATATACATCCAATACCAACCATGTGAAATGTGACAAAATATAAAAATTATTAAAGGAAATATTTTTTATGACTCAAACAGCTAAAAATTTTTCCACCTACAATAGAATGGTAACAAGGGCTAATATACAACAGTTAAAATCAATATCCATATAATATCCATTAATCCTACAAAGATGATGTGAGGGAATTATGCCAGATATAAAAGACTATATTCTGTAAGAGAAAGGGTGTAATGCACTCCTTCACAAAGTAAAAGTTAGCATGTGATGTTAACCTAGGAAAACAAGTCACCTTTATGCAAAAGGGTAGAGTTAGCAGCTGGAAAAGCTTCAGTGGAGACAACAGCATTCTAATCTATGGTCCTGATGGCAAATAAGAGTGTGCCCAAGTAATAACCATAGCCTTAAACCTTCTGCTCTTTTCTGCATATATTTACCATTGAAACTAAAATGACATGAGGTTATAACATTAGTGTTACTCTAGCCATATGAAAATAGAAAAAAATGATTTTTTTTGCTTAGTTTGCACCCTAACCTAGCCTCAAACTCATAATTATCCTACTGCCTATGATTCCTACTTGCTAAGGAACAGGGATTATAGACATTCACCACTGTACCCAGCTCCAAAGGCTCTTATGATAAACTGAGTGATTCGGCTTTAAGGTTTAATATTCTCCTCTCCTTTTTGCTTGTTTGTTTTTTGTTGTCGTTGCTATTGTTTGTTTCTGTGCAAGGGCATCACTGTGTGTAGGTCAGCCTGGCCAGAATTCACTCTATAGCTCAGATTGGCCTAGGTAGTTCTCAGCTGGGTTCAAACTAGAGATCTTTCGTTTGCATGTCATATGCTAGGATTGTAGGTATAAACCACTATGCCTAGCTAAAATGAACCTTTAGAAAGATAATGAAGTCAGCAAAACAATAATGTGCCAATCCATTTTCTCTAAAATGTTAGGAAGTAATTGGCAGCAGTCATGCAGTATAAGGGTTGTGAAAATTATATCCAGAACAATACCAACAGTTATTAAAGATTTGGGGTTCAGTATTTTGGGATTGCCTTTAGTATAGATAAATTAGAATCCTGACCTGAACTCAAAACTTTCTGTATTAATATGAGTTAAAAATGTATTATCACCTTAGGTTCCCTGGAAGCAAGCACACGGCAATATTAAGTTTGAGCTATAAGATATTTATTGAGGAAAAGCATTAGTGAAAATAGAGGGAATAATCAGTGCTGGGTAAAAGAAAAGTGAAACAAATCCTTGGCCAATTCACTGGGAAATAATGGAGGCCATAGTTGTTAGACGAAAGCAGCTGCAGGAATTTGCTTGGTGTCAGGTGCCAGTGTCCTAGGGGTAGTTGAGGGTCCTCTTCCTGAGGTTATTTTCTCAGGATGAGCAAGCAAGTTATCTTACGACAGGAAAGGAGTTAGACTGACTCTATAAAAAGTCTTTCTCAGTCCAGTGAGTGATCAGTTGATAAGGCTTGAGCAATTGCCAAGCCGCCAATTCTACCATTTGGCTACCTTTAGGAATTTATGTCCTTATGGCTTCCTTTAAGGAAGTTTATGGCTCTCCTGCAATTTACAGCTTCTATCAATATTCATCCACAACCCCCTTTGGACAGAAATTGTTAGAACCTTTATACCTCATGCTCCCTTGGGGAAAGGTTGTGCATCACCTTGGGAAGTGAGTGGCTTTGCTTCTGACTGCTCTTCAGTGGAGGCCGGTCCTGCAAGTGCTAATATCTCGAGGCTGTCTTCTGGCCTTACCTGACTCACCTAGGCATCAGGTTAAAGAGCAATCTGTGTGTTTCGATTTCTACAGCACATGGAAAAATTGAACACAGAGCATGGCACAAGGATAAATGTTTATATAAAATGTTCACAAAACTTTTCCATAAAGAGTCCTTCCCATTTTCTATCCTAGGGAAAGAAAATAAATGTGGGAATACGGAGAGATGATAGTTGTTTTCAAAAATCTGAAAAGTTGTTAGGTAGAGGATGTTTTTATTTAAACTATGTTTTTGCCAAGATAATTAGGACCAGTTGGAACCAATTATTTATTTTAAGGTGTTTATGTGTGTGTGTATGTGCGTGTGTGTGTGCATGCATGCGTGTGTTAATACTAAGCAATATAAAATTAGATAACATTTTTGAAGCAGTAAGTCTCCCACCTGTAAAGTGTCCAGGCAAAGTCAGAGAACCACATTTCTGGAATAATGTTGAGAATTCAAAAACCACAGAGACAACTCAGCCATTAACAATATGGATTAGATTCAATACTCCTTAATTTTCATTAGCTATAGATATACCTTTAAATTATAGTTGATTAGTTTCAAAAGAAATCAAAGAGAGCATGGCATTACATTGTTTGGTGTGAAACACGAAATGTCCCCAACAGACTCAAGTATTGAAAGTTTGGCCCCAGCAGATGGTGGCACTAGGATTGTGCCATTGAGAGTTATATCTGATCTCAATGCTCTCTGCTTCTTGTTCTCCATGAAATGAACAACTTCCTCCTCCATAAGCTCCTGGAGCCAAAGATTATGAACTGCAACCTCTTAAACTATGAGTCAAATTAAGTTATTATTCTTCTTTTAACAATTTTCCACCAAATATTTTGTTACAACAATGACAATAAAATCTGACTAAAACTCATGCTAAGATTTCTGGGTTAAAAAAAAATCAGAAGACCTTATGAGCAACAGTCCATGTAAAGTGGAGATCAAGATGACTTTAGATGAAATAATCTGAACCATACATATGACATGTCGTAAAATATCCCAGTAGGAAAAGAAAAAAACAAGATTTATATAAAAGATGGGTGGGATCAGATTGAATGTCAATGTACATATTTATTCTCTTAAATATTCTATGAATGGCCATGTTTCTGTTTATTTAATTATACTTGGTAATGTGCACAGGAACAGTTATTCATATCTTGAAAATTCATTAGAAGAAAAATCTGAAAGTCTGTAGAGGAACTTGACAGATTAATCCCATCAAAATAATAGACTGGATAATCTTAACCCCTATTTTTACTGAACACCTTTGTTTATTATCTAAGATAACTGTATGGCAAATCTGTGTGCTCTGGCCTTCAGAGTGCAGATTAGATACAAAGAAAATTATCTTCATAAAACAACATGCATCTTTATAAAATGTCTTTGCCTTTAAACTACTGATTCCCCAATACCACATTGCTTTGCTGTATTTTGAGCTCATGATTCAAATATTAACACTCTCAGCTGGTATGTTTTGGCACTGAAGGGCTTGCCTCCATGATTATCTCTCTGCCCCACCTTCAAAAGATGAAAAGAACAAATATATTTTTCTGCTCTGCTAATATGTAAATTCAGTCTCCCTGCATTGAGAGATTTGGAGTACAAATTGTTGTAACCAATGGGATAGTTGAAGCTGGTATGAATGCTGCTTTGGCCTTGGCATAAAAACAGATGATTAAAATAAAATTGAACTTCTCTGGCAGTGTTCAGCATTGGCCAGCTGCCCACATCCAGCAGTGCACAATCTTATAGGCACAATGTACCTCTGAGCTTTGATTTCCCCTGACTGTAACTTCAGACGTCCTGGGACTGATAGACATTTATCCTGCCTCATTGCCTTTGAATACCTAAGGCATTAAAGACAAGATTGGCCCGCAGGTATGATGAACAATGAGACTCTCGCATTAGACGCCACTTTCTGAAACATTGCCTTTTAAAGATGACACACAGAAACCAGATCAAAATAAAATTTTTATCATGTAAGTGGTTTCAACCATTTGCTAAAGGATTCAAAATAGCGTAGCCATGACATCATATCATAGATCATGTAAGGCTTTGTGGGTTTTCTATTTAATTCATAGTTTCAAGGTACCTAATAATAGAAAAGTGTTCAAAAATATTTTAGGAGAATAAAACCATACAAATCTTGCTCTATATGGCAGCAAAAAAAAACAAAAATGCTCTTTTTAAATTATTTTAAGATACAATTCCTTTCCCTCACAAATAACTTTGGATTTGCAGTTTGGGTTAGGTTTTGCAGATACAAATAAATACTGGTTCATAGAATATAAATCTTTATGAGATGTTATGGGATAGTTGTAAATACAGACTTCCCAGAGTTTTAATGTAAGATCCACCATTAGTGGTTTTGTGATCTAGAGAAGGTTTGTAAAGACATATCTCCATTTCCTCATGTGTAAAGTGAGCTTCTCTCAATAGGGTTGCTGTGAAGAAAAAAAAAAAAAAACTTTAGTGTGCCCTAAGCACTAAGAACAGTGGACATTGTGTAATGACAGTTGGTATGCATAATAAAAATAGTATATTCCATGCTCAAGAAACCACGTTGTATACAGAACTGCCCATGTTTATCTCAGAGAAAATTTGGTAGTGAAATGATACCTGTAGTCAAACATCTGCGAAGTTGATGAGCAGTTAAGTCTTTAAAACTATTGTATGTATCAAGGCAAAAATAGTGTAAAATGGTGTATGACAGACACAAATTTTATATATATAGTAGTCAGTTCTCTCTAATTAGAAATCAAATCCCTTATGGATTTTAAGGTCATAGAAGTTTACATGGGGTGATGGATTGGATAGCTTTGTTTGTCAACTTGACATACCTGGAAAGAGGGAAATTCATTTGAGGGATTTTCTCTATCAAATTGGTCTGTGGTCATGTCTGTGAAACATTTTTTTGATTGTCAAGTGATGTGGGAGGTTCCAGCCCACTGTAGAATGGTACCACCCTTGGGCAGATGGTCCTGGGTTATATAAGAAAGCAGGCTGAGCACAAGTCAGAGGAGCAAGCAGGTAATCAGTGTTTTTCCATGGTCTTTGCTTCAGTCCATTCCTCCAGGTTCCTGCCATTAGTTCCTGTCCTGGTTCCATCAAGGGTGAACTGAGATAAGGATGTATAAGCCAAGAAAGCTCTTTCCTCACTAGGTTGATTTGGGTCAGGGTCTTACCACAGCAACAGAAAGTTAACTAACACAGATGAAATCGTTAGAATTTCAGTTTTGATCTGTACTTTTTATCAACCGTGTAGTAAAAATAGAATCAGAAAACATACACATCCTTACCTCTTAAAACCTAGAGGTGTTCACCTGGATATGAAGACCCAAACTACCTATGGTAAATTCTCAAGTACTCACTTCTACTTCTTTATATTCTCAGTAGAGGGGAGAGAGAGAGAGAGAGAGAGAGAGAGAGAGAGAGAGAGAGATATTTTCTTTATAACTCAATAATGAAGGTTCAGAGACAGACATAGAACAACCTTTTCCTTGAACTGATCTTTGTGATGATCTTTGATGTTACAAGCAAAGTTTAATCAAACTATTCAGCCAAAATTCAAAAACCTTCTATTTGAAAATTATATACAGTTAATTAGGAAAAAAAGACACCTTTTGTGCACTTCAGACCTTCTGATCTCTTGGTTTATCAGAGTTCAAGAAGTAGTGATTCAGTACTGTATGCACATTAGAATCACTTGGATGCTTGAGAAAATACTGATACCCAGCTCTGTCTCGAAGAAGTCTGATATTGTTACTGTGGTGATCTGGACTCAGTGTTTGAAAGCTCTCTGGGTGATTCTCATTTGCAGATGAACCAAGAACCATGCCTTAGTTGGTCCTCAAATGTATCCTACCTGGAAAAATATGTTCTGAAATGCCATTAAATAAAGGAGGCATCATTATATAAGTTTATGAACATTTAAAGCCATGATGCCTTGAAGTTATCAAAAAATGGGTAGCAAGCTTGGATTCTTCCAAGTGATATCAGGTCTCTACATGGGTATCAAAATTACACAACATGAGCATAACAGCAAATCCTGGTGTTGTTACAGGATAGACATGGAGAGAAAGAGTGCTTACAAGGCTCAGAAGTGAACACATAAATATGTATGAACTAATATCTAAATATAGGAAATTTAAAATTGGGTTTTGATAGGAGTAGCTTAAGCATGATCTTTCTGTTGAGTTTTACTGTGAGCTAGGCCCTCTTCCAAGCACACAGCAACAATTGCCTTCTTAATTTGTACATAAATAACTAGAGAGATTTAGAAACTAGCCCTCCTCCTCCAATGCTGCTCATGGCAGACCTAGGATTTTAGTTCCAACATATAAGCTCAAGAGCCTCCATTTATAACTAGGGAACCATGTTACTTTTCAAGCTTTGAGACTTTGTTACTGAACCATCCAATATGTATTTGGGTGAAAATCCAGACGTGGTCAACTGGAAAGAACTATCTTTTTGTAAAGATAAATTGTTTGATGCTTCTTTAAGAGAAAAAAAAATTATTTTTTTCAATATTGAAGTCTTTAACAAAAGCATATTAGTAATATTTGACTTTTACTACTGAAGCAATTTTTAAACTTCTAATTGAGATAATCTTCTAGAAGTATATGAGTGAAATAGTTTGTAAAATTGAAAGAAAACCTGAAAACCACACCTGGAGAAGTTCTGCTGTGGAAGGAGCCCTACAACACAGAAATCAGGACTAACAGAGTCATTTTAGGACTCCATGACTGGAAAACTTACATACAACCATGATCTGTCCTTAGTTCACTTCACCAGGTATCCACTTTCAGAAAAGTGATTCGCTGTGCCCTAGGTAACTTTGCTCCCTAATAGCTCAAAAAATGCAGTATTTTGAGGAGCTCAATCTTCCCAGAGCCACTTGAAATGAGAGGAAACATTTCGGCAAAGGTATAAAAAATAGAAATCAAGCAATACAAACAGTTGACCAATAAATTTCTGTTGCTATTGAAATGAAGAAACAGTCATTTTGTAAAGACTTTATGAGTCTGTCTATTAATAATACTTATCATCTGCCAATTAAGAAAATATATGAAAATAGATAAAATAATTCATTAAAAGAAATGACCCTGAAAAGGACTGTAGAAGGGTACAAAGTGCAATTCATTCACAAGATAGCTACAAGGACAATCACCATGCATCAGTAAGCTCATTCATCCTTCCCTGAATTCTATACCTCCATTACATTAGACTTTCAGAGCAAGATTTGTCCTTCTCTGAATAATTAAGTCTAGAGATGATTAACTCCAAAGCTTCCATCATTAAAAATTTATTTAACATGGGCCTGCAAGATGGCTCAGCAAGGAGAGGCACCTGCTGCCAAGAAGCCTGATGGCTTGAGTTGGAACTCTAAAACCACATCGTGGAAAGAGAGCATTGACTCCCACAAGTATACACAAGTGTATAAGTATGCTGTAGCATGCACACCAACACAAGTACACATGCACAAAATGTTAGTGTAAATGCAACTAAAAGAAATTGTAATGTGATTTATAAAATAATTGATTTGACATGAGACTAGGAAAAGCTCTGCTTGCCTGGCTAAGTTAAAAATTGTGGTGTGTTTGTCTTCCCTTGACTGATTTCTTTCTGGAGCCAGAGTCTCACCATCCAAGATAAACATCTCTTCACACAACTGTGGCTAAGCATAAGCATCCTCACCCTGTATTTCATGTTTACCAGTCTTTATTGTATTTTAATGCAAAAGTATCTTTAGTTTTCCATCAAGTAAAGTTCAAACAAACCCTTAGTCATACCTTAGTTTTCCAAATGAACATCTCTCCACCTGCACACACCAAATCCAACTAGGCTACATCAAATTCCCAAACATCTTCCTTCAAAGCGAGTACCTTTCCAAGTTTTAGGGTCTTCATACATGTCAGAATTACCTTTGAATTAAAAAATTTAAACATCCATAGCTATATGCCCTACCCTTCCTGTCGAACTTCCCCATCTACGCCAATTAGTTTTGTCAAACTGTTAACTTGACACAAGCTAGACACAACAGGGAAGAGGGAACCCCAATCAATTTTTTTTTCCCATCAAATCGGCCTGGGGCTATGTTTGTGAGGCATTTTCCTTATTGTTAATTGACGTATAAGTGCACAGTTCACTGTGGGCAATGGCAACCCTTAGCAGGTGGGCCTGGGCTTCAGAAGAAAGGTAAAGCTGAGTAAGCCAATACACAGTGTTCCTCCATGGTCTCTGCTTGAGCTCCTATTCCAGGTTCCTGTTTGAGCTCATGCGTTGACTTCCCTCAACAGTAGACTGTATTGTAAGCTCTAAGATGAAATAAACCCTTTCCTCTTCCACTTGGTTTTGATCAAAGTTTTAACACAACAACGAAAAGTAAACTAGAGCACATCTCATAAGCTGCATGTCTTTGTTTTAAATCAGCTCAAATATCAAGCTATGTAGAGCAGCACACTTCTGTGGGGTTCAAATAGTTTATGCACTAAGACTAGTTTGTTGAAGAAGAACCTCAAGTCATACCACATCTAGCAGCTACCAGATTCAGCATTCGCATGACTCCATAACCTAGCCTCACCTGGCATGATTTGCTTACATTTATTTAAAATGAATTAATATTGCTATAATTAATTTTAGAGCCCCTCATAAGCTCCTGAGAGGTAGTAACTCTGTAAATATTTATCATCCTCAATTTAATAAACATTAGGTATGTACTTTGTTGAGGAATGGAACTATTAGGAATTCAATAGTCAAAAATACGAATTTTCCTACTGTCATAGCACCTGGGAATGAATTTTGACATAGATTAACAATGAAGCAAGAATGATAAGATTATGTGATGAATACCATGTCAGAAGAGTACAAGATGGGGCAGGAATGTGTTTAATCTTCACAGTCATCCTGTGAGAGGCCTTTTGCACTATACAGACGGAGAAATAGGTAGCAAATCATTCACCTAACAATGGACCTACCCCCAATTCCAAACACTGCAGGATTTCAAAACTCAAGCCTCATTTATCATGTCATGAATTCCTTTTTCCAAAGGAAGATCAAAGTAGATATAATCACCTGTGAAAGTTGAGTGAGAAAAAGTGATGGAAAAGTCATATGAAAGCAGAGGCTAAGGCTAGCTGAAAAACAAAGTAAAAAAAAGTAAAAATCAAGAGGTAACTTAAAAACCAGGAAAGTGTTTATTTGTGGAAACAAAAACATTTGACACAATGACTTAAAGAAAAAAAAGCTACTTAATAAATATTCAATGACTACCTACCAGAATAAATACATAAAATAAATGAAAATGAAGTCATAAAATAAGGCTTTCCATATTTCTACCTTAAAGGGAGCTGGAATATCATTGCTAACATTTTTGGAGCATGTAACAATATCTCATATAAGATGATAAACAAAAGCAGAAAGATCACATGACTTTTTAAAATTATGTTGAAATTATAGTCTGAGACCTGTACTTTGTATAATTTTGTTACAATTAATTGTGCCATATTACACACAAGGTAACTTGGTAAGAAACCATTTAAGGTCATAGTCATAATTTCATATTTTCTACAAATAGCTTATAAGTAAAAATGCCAATTCACTGAAAGTTCCAGCAGCACTGTCTATCAAATTGAGAACTGTTGGCTTTATACTTCATTTAATATTAGGCTATATTTAGTGATGATGTCATAAATGGATTACTATCTTTGCCTGATGAACAGCATAGAGAGTATCATTATACACATTTGAAAATATTCAAATGATAAGAAGCATTCCAAAGGATATGTAGAAAAGGAAGTTTTAAATACAATTATCACTCTAAAAATATGAAGGGATGGCATTCACCCAAGATAAGCCATTGTGATTGTCTTTCCAGGAGATATTTTTCAAATATGAGAATCATGAGATTAATTTTTGTAAGGCTGACACATTATCTCTATGCTATAGACCACAGGGTACATCACTCATCAGTCTTTTATGTCACTAGATAAAAAGGAGGAAAAAAGGTAAATAAATAATGGACTATTGTTCATTACATTGAACTCTTCTTTATGGGCTGGAGAGATGGCTCAGTAGCTAAAGACACTGGCTGCTTTAACAGAGGACCTGGGATGGGTTCCCAGTACCCCCATAACAGCAAACAACCTCTGTAACTCTAATTCCACAGGATCCGATACCCTATTCTGGTTTCTGTTGGCATTGTAAGATGTGAGTGCACCTACACACATGGAGGCAAAGCACTCATGCACATAAAATTAAAATAAATAAATCAAAAAAATAAGTTACTCACCAAATAACATGACTCTAACAGGGTTTCTCAATTGGTAAAATGACTATGACTTTTTAAAAATTTTATTAAGTTTTTCATGTATTTCATACTAAAAAAACTTTTAATCATGTTTATTAGCTCAAAAACTTTTAATCATGTTTATTGCCCCAGCCCCGCTGGCACCCTCCCACAGCGCCCCCCCCACTGGAGACCATATACTCTGTCATCCCTGTTAAGGTCCACTGGGTTGTCAGTGTCCCCAGCCATTCCCCAGTGCAAGTCTGTCCACTAAGTCTACGCAGCCTATCTAGAATCCCTTGTTTTAGGAAGATCAGCTCTTCTTCATCTAGCAGCAGTCAGTTGCCAAGATTCCTTCAGATAGGATTGAGGTCTGCTGTTCATTTTCCCAGTTCTATGCCGGGTTATTTTCTGCCTGAGTTTGCATGGGTCCTTTGTATGCTGACACCATCGCCATAGAATCAAGTGAGCAGGTTCCCAGGAACTGTAGGATTCTGTTTCCCTGTGGTCATGCACCTCTTCCTTGGCCTTTACAACCTTTCTGCCCCCTCTTCCACAATGGTCCCTGAGCCTTGGGTGGGAAAAGTTTGATAAAGGGATCCTGTCCAAGAACCAGAATTCAGCAGACTCTTCATCTCTACACTTTGGCTATTTGTGAACTTTTATGTTCCTGGCCCTTGGGTGCATGAGAAAGCTTGGTAATTGAGACCTGGGAGATTCATTAGTGTCCTATTCATTATCCCTGTTCTGTGTTCCATGAACCTCAGGTATAGAGGTTGCATTGTAGATTTTTCACTTAAGTCTAGGCAACTCAATGACAATGTCCATGTGTGACCAGTTGTGGTACTTGGTAATAGTCTCTGATTGGTACAAAATGAGCTTCTTTGATGAATGGTAACTGGGATATTTGTCTGAAACTATAAGGATACATATTTTGGACATAGTAAGAAATCACATTAGTCTAGCGGTGTGACACACTCTTGGAGTTTTGTCTAAGATCTAGGGCCACTCCAGCTATGTTATTTTTACATTATCACATTTGAGTTTATGTTAGGTTATAGTTACTTTACCACACTTGAGTTTCCTACTTTTGAGTGGGCCTTTAGTCAAATTAGGTAACTGTTGATTGCCCCCAAGATAAGAGTGCCATTACTGCACCAATGGCGTATGTTGTGCTGGCCATTGATGTGGTTATTTGGTCTTGAAGCTGGTGTTGGATCATCCATTGATGTTTTCCCTTGGCATCTTCATAGTCCTCTCCAAAACTATGAGAGCTAGCCTTCAGGGGAAGTTGTTGCAGGTCAGTTGGAGCGCTGTTGCTCCAAATCTTGTGTCCGAAGTATGTTCTGTCTTCGGCAGAAGGGTCTTACCTTCAAGTTCTGGGAGGCCATCAAGGGCTCTGTCAATAGCCTGAGTAATTTTGGGAGTCCCCTGGACCACCCTGGCCAACAACTCAAAGGAAGATTTCTCCTTTCTGGCACCGTTTCTTGCCATGTAACCTCTAGCTATACACATGGACTCATGTAGAGATAATATATGTGTAATTTGTCAGTAGGTTGTTGGACTAATATGGTTCCCTCTGGTCTTTTAAAACTAGCTAGGTATTATTTATCTCTCCTCTCTCTCTCACTGTCTAAACCTTCCACCATGGTTTCCCATTTAAAGTACCTCCATCTTCTACATTTCTCCCTTGCTAAAACCCAGACTATGACTTTTTTTAAAAAGCAGAAAATTATATTGCTTTCCTGGCTAATTCCCTTTATTTCTCTAATCAAATTTTCAAGCACATAAGGAATCATTTAAATCAGTTCTCAATGTAGGACACAATCTATCTTATATCCAGTATGCTGATGCACCCTATTCATGTAACTCGTGCATTTGCTCACATGAAACTGAGCGAAGGAGCATATGAATGGTGTGTCCAATGGCCAGTCATGTACAAAGCACCTTGATTAATGATGATGCTCTCACCTTTGTTCTCTTCCATTTACAGTCTCCACTTCAGTGATCCAGTCCAATGCCAGAGTCTTTTGTGCAGAGCTTTCAGATGTGCTTTCTGATGGTTGAAGGAATATCTTTAATCATCTTCTGTTAGAATATCAGTTTAGAAATCCGGGCAGGTTAAAGCCTCTCATGGAGTGCTATAGAAGAGAAATTCATTACTTTTCCAAATAAACTGTATGTTGGGCAATTCTTAAAGCTTCATTTTACCAAAATGTTGTCTAGATTATGGTTTATGGCCTAAATAAATATTTATGGAAGTAAACTTATGAGTTTAGCATATTAAATGTGGGTCTGTGGTAGACATCACATTTTCCTTTCATTTTTGCATGTCCCATTCTTCTGGTGATTGATTAACACCAAGCCATTTCAAGCATGAAAATTTAAGAACAAAGAAAGAAACCTTTTCCCTGGATTAAAATATGTACTGCATCAGGTATGAATATTTAAAGACAAAGAAAAATTTTACTCATTATAAAATATGAACAAAACTGCCCGTAATCATTTAGTATTATAATAGGCAGTCTTTTTCCTCTTAGAGCCACTGACTACTAATTCACTCTAGTCTGGATTCTGACTCCATTCTACCTAAAATATTCTTGTTAAAAGCAACACTTAATATCATTTAATTCAGTAGTCAGTCTTTTCCCTTTGTTCAGGAATTCTCAGAGGTACTTGATACAGGTGTCTGTTGCTTCTTGGAAAAATATCATCTCTCTACTTTTAAGACACAATATTCTAGTTTTTTCTCCAACTTCTCAGAGCCATTCTCCTGTCACCTTTGTCAAAAGCTCCTTTTCTACCAGTTCCTGAATGACATCCTTCAGGGCTTAATTAAGCCACCGTTCTTACTCTATTTCTTGGGTCATCTCTTCTTTTCCCAAGCCTTTGATTTCAAATTTAGCCTGAATGCTTTCTGAGTTTATCTGTAGCTCAGCCATTCTGCTGAGTCCCATCTCTTTAAACTCATTTCCAGAAAAATCCACTTTTATAGATTATAGATATCTCAAACTCAACTTACCCAAATTAATCATCCTGCTACACCTTCTGTGTTTCTATCTCAGTGAATGGCATCTTTCCCTAGCCAACCAGTGGTACTAACCAGAATCCTCAGTGTCTACCTTCATGCCCACTTCTCATTCATCTCACAGCTGTGATCACTCCACTGTTACCGATGTTACTTACTAAGTATATTTTGGTTATAAGTACTTATTGGTATCCCAGCTAGTCCAAGCCACCTCTCACCACATCTCATGTACATTAATATTATCAACAGCATTTTTTTTCTTCCCTAACCCATTCTTTTTATCAGGTTGTTTAAAGAGTATCAGAGAAATATTATCCTTAAAATTGTATTATATTATCTCTATGCTTAGAAATTTTAATTGCTTTTCAATGTTTCCTTATATAAAGTTTGAAGTATTGACCTAAATATCAGTAGTCACTCATCAACCATCAGCCATATGCCTTCCCTCATCTACCTACCATACCTCTAATTGCCTGGTCAGTATCATCTATTCCACTTCAATGTTGACTTTATTAGAGTATCAACAGTGACTTTTTATTTCACTGGGATAGCTCCTGGCACATGGTATATGCTAGGTTAATACATTTAAATGAATTAATAAAGCTAAATGTATGAGGCATCAGAAGACTTGCAAAGTTTTTATTTTGACATGAGTCCAATTCAATTCCAGAGCTTCTATCCTAAAGAAAGTTATTCCAATTAATGTTAGAACCAGCCACATAAGGGACTACAAGCAATACTCTTTACCTAGACTCCAAGAGTTAAACTAAGAAAGAACTGAAAAGGGAATGAGTAGATGCCACTCTAACGGAGGCTTCCGAGAAGCTGCATGTTCATTGAAGGTGTACTCTTGCTGGAAGACAGCCTATAATGGATCCATTTATCCTGCTGAGAATCAGAAACCTAACACCCTCTGAAGCACTGTGTTACAGGCAGATTGATCTACAACCTCTATCAGCTCAAGCCAGAGAAGAAAAACAAGCTGAGAACATGCTAAGCAAAATCGTTTTCCTCCATTCGCATTTTTAAAAATGACATGACACATAACTCACTGAGTACAACCATGATATGGACACTAACGCCCATGCCAGGGGCCCCGCTCACTGGCTGCTTGCTGTTAATCACATTATTTTTCTTCCCTTGCGGGAGCATCTTTGATAAATCACACTATAATCACTTCTTTCCTTGTGTTCACCCTGACTTTCCACAGCACAGATTAAATCCTACAGAATCATTATTTTCAGTAACTAGCATATTGTAGGCTACATTGAAAGAAATCATAAAATGTTTTAATTAGCATTAATTAAATGGTTGTATTAAGCACTGTTAGGGAAAGAAGGCTAAGTGACATTCTTAAATAAAAAAATAAAATGAAAGCAGACAAAAAACCTCTCCTTTTCTACAAGTGAAGAAAACAGTCCAAAAGTGATTTTCTCCTTGAGAAAGAGGAACTGAGAAATCCATACAATGTTATAAGTTGAAGCTTTTGGAAGCATTATCAAGAGATGAACTTAGAAAGGGTTTATAAAATTGTATTTTGTGGGTTGGAGAGATGGCTCAGTGTTTAAGAACACTGGCTGTTCTTGCAGAAGATCCGGTTTGAATTCCAGCACCCACATGGCTGCTAACGATCATCTGTAACTCCAGTTCCTGTGGATCGAACACCCTCTTCTGACCTCCGTGAGTATTGCGCTTACACACGTGCAGGCTTAACACTCATATACATACAATAAAAATAAATACTTAAAACCTAATTTTTAAAAACCTGTATTTTGTTGTTGTTATTGTTGTTAAATGTACCATGTTTTGATAAATGTACTGCAGTTTCTGATTATGAAATTTAAAAAATCTAAACATAAGAACTTAGATAATAAAACTTCTGAAAGAAAACACAAGAGATAATATTTACAACTTTAGGCAGGCAAAGATTCTTAGATCACAATAATGCTAAGTATATGAAAAATGAAACTGGGCTTACCTGGTATCGCATCAGTGGAAGCCTAAGGCAGAGGAACTGGACTTTGAGATCAATCTTGGCTACATAGTAATAGCCTGTCAGAAAAGGGAAAAGGGAAGGGAACAGAAGGGGAGGG
>NW_008335287.1:3257320-3265668 GCF_000622305.1 Nannospalax galili | reverse complement strand
AGGAGGAGGAGGGGGAGGAGGCAGAGGAGGAGGAGGAGGCAAAGGAGGAGGAGGAGGAAGAGGGGGAGGAGATGGAGGAGGAGGAAGAGGGGGAGGAGATGGAGGGAGGGAAGGGGAGGGAGGAGGAGGGGGAGGGGAGGGGAAGGAAAAGGACAAAAAAGAAAGGGATGGAAAGGAAAATTATAAAATAATATTAGAAAGAAGAAAGAAAAGAAATTGGTACTCATCAAATCTTTAAAAATAGTATGCCTAGTCAAGTACAATGGGCTATTTTGGGAAACAAGGTAGCAAGATTTCTTGACCCTGGAAATTGAAACCAGCCTAGACAACACATCAAAATCCAATATCTAAATAACCAAATAAGTAAAAAAATAAAATGGTCACTTTTCAAGTTTCTATTTTGAAAAAGAGCAAGTACAGGAATGGAGAAAATACTCGCAACATACACACAGTTGAATGAATTAAAGCTCTACGCAACGGCATAAATAAAAATCAACTCAATAGTTTTAAGATGGAAAAATAATTTGAACAGACAATGTAAGATTGATACGGTCATGGATTCTTGTACATTGACTCCAGAGAGACTCTGAGGCCAGGTAATGTGTGCCAGGGTCAGAGTCTCTACAAGCCAGCCCCGATTAGCCATTGCCTGAAACTGTGAATGTGAAATCTAAGATGCAATGGAGACCACAAGATTTGCATGATGTCAGAACCTGGACCATCTGAGAGGATAGCTGAATGTATGGAACGGAGCCACACAAGAGAGAGGTTGTGTGTATAGCAGGTGACAGCTGGAGGAGTAGAAATACCCAAGTCCTGTCCTTTGGATCACAAACAATAACATCAGGAACCCCAGATGCTAGAAATGGAGATGCATAACTTTTCATTTTCTCTGTTGTATTTTGGGCTAGTTTTGGCCCAATTATTCATTGCTATGCTTCATTCCTAACTTTTGCAATGGGAACATTTATTATGTGCCACTGTATGTTGCAAAGACCTAACTTTTGTTTCTTATTTTATAGGAGCTCATAGTTAAAAGATTGCCTTGAGTCTCAGAGTAGACTTAGACTTTGGACTTCTAGACAGAGTTAGAAATGTTAAGGGCTATGGAAGCTTTTGAGGTCAGACTAAACAGGTTTTGTATTATGAAATGGCCATAAGCCTGTAGGGACAAGGAATGGAAGGTTATGGTTTACAGGTAATGTTTGAATCTAAAGTTGACAAGGACTGCAGTTGTGATAGGTAATCTTGGTGGTCAATTTGATGGGATTTAGAATCACCATACAAACAAATCTCTGAGCATGTCTCTGAGGGATTATCTAAATTACATAGAGCTGATTCTAGCATTAAAGCACAGTGTGAAGACCCACGGTAAATGTTGGCAGTATCATTCTGTGGGCTAGGATCTCAGCCTGAATTCGAAGGGCAAAGTGAGCTGGGTATAGGCAACCATCATTCTCTGCTTCCTGACTGTGGTGTGATGTGACCAGCTGCCTCCTGCCCCTGTGGCCCTGCCTTTGTGCTATGATGAAACTTTGAAGCAAAATAAAGCCCTCTTCCCATTAAGTTGCTTTTGTTAGACATTTTGTTGCATGATGTGGATATGTATGAAAGAATGAGAAAATAGTATAATTGAACAACACCTTTCATTACTAGATAAATCAAATTTAAATCATAAAAAGATAACATCTGGCATCTGTAGGAATATCTGAAATTTTTAAAATTGGCAATACTAAGTATTGACAAGTCTGCTAGGCAACTGAAACATATTCCTGGTGGTAGTACAAAATGATGTACTTTGGGAAGCTCTTTAGCAGCTCGTCGTAAAATTAAAATACTTTTAACCTTCTACCCCATAATTAAAGTCCTAGGTTAATAAAGTTCTAGGCAAATAAAGCATTTGCCTATAAACTCTTGCATATAAATGTTTATAACCGGTTTATATTAGTCATATAATGCAGTCAACAACCAAAAATAGACTAATTCACACTACAAGTGGAAGAATCCAAAATTTAATACATTCTTCAAAAGAAGACAGATATTAAAAGGCTACTAGATGATTCCTTTTTTGTCAAAGTCTAAGAGTTAAATTTGATTGAGAAATAAGATTAGTGGTAACCTAAGGTTTAGCATGGTGGGAAGATTAACTACAAAGAGCTGGAAAGCACTTCACACAGAGCAAACATTTCTCAAAATCTGCCTAATTTTCACTTTAATCATTCCTCAGAAGTGTTGATTATATGATTATGTTCTCACTAAATATGAGCAATAATAAATGCTAATGGCAAATGTATATAAAAGAAGTTCTACTATGTGACTAATTGTTTATAGAGTAAAGCATACTTTGAAAAGTTCCAAGCAGCTTCCTCTAGACTATTGCACGTGTGGCATAGATGCACACATGTACATGCACATGTATATAACATAATTTTAATTCCCCAAAATGAAATAAGCTACATCTCATCTACTTTTCTACCTGTTTTCTTTTAAGGCAATGTTTTCTAATGTTTTGCCAGTTCATCTAACATTGTAAAAAATATAATTTTCTAATGAATGCCTTAGTAGTGGTTTGATAAATCATCTTACAAGTACACCGTAATTCATTTTACCATGTCCTTTAGTATAAGGACCTTTGAAGTCCATTTTTAGCTATTCAAGTTAAAAAATTAAAAAGAATAAATGGGTCACTCGTTCATTAAAAATATCTTTATAAGCCGGGCTGGTGGCCCAAGCCTTTAATCCCAGCACTTGAGAGGCAGAGGCATGGGGATCTCTATGAGTTCAAGGCTAGCCTGGTCTACATAGTGAGTTCCAGGACAGCTGGGGCTACAGGGAGACCCTGTCTCAAAAAGACCAAAATATATATATATATCTTTATGGACTGCTTTTGTAAAACAAAACTTTGTGTAATGTACCCAGGGTCAGAATAAAGGTATATCAGCCACAACTAGTGAAAAATATGGACAATAGAAACATTGCATGATATGGGGAAAAGTTCTTAAAACATGACTTAGATAAGATGGTAAAATTCTAGCTCAAATGGATGGGGAAAGGTTCACGAAGTCCTGTAATTGTGGTTACCAATCCAACCTTGCTACCAAGCCCCTGATCTTAATGTACTGTAGTCTGCAGAAGTCTTCCTTCACTAACTTGGAAGGGCCTTTAGTGCAGTATTTTTTTCTTCAGCTGAGAACACCTGAGATCACTAATCCCACCTGCATTTGAATTATTCAGCAAAAGGAACACTGTGTTGCAGGCACAGAGGTAGCATGGTGTTCGTCTTTGGGGAATGTTTCTTTACGCCTCACAATTTAACATACTGCAACAGCATGATGCAGCTAATGATTTTTTAAAACAGCTTTCTGCTGACAGCATAAACAGAAACAAGTTGATTCTGAACCAGCAGCTGCTGCCTTTTCATCAAGGAATGTCGCGAGCTGAAATAATGTGCAGGCTGCCACTGCTGTGAGTGGATAGACATCCACGGGTTTGTGGACTGGCAAACATAGGGCCATTTTGCTGCTGCTGCAATTACCAATAAACCAAACAGCCCATCTCCAATTTTATGAGAATGAAAAGTTAAGCCAGTCTGCAAAAGTGTTACAGAAATGGGCTGCGCAGATTGTCTTATTTTAATGAATGGAAAGACTGCAGATGTCAGATTATTTTGGTCTGTGTTCCTGGAATCTGTAAATTTCTCTATCTTTCAATTTTTCTTTGAATTAACCTTTCTTTTTAAAATATACTAAGGTTTCCTTTGCACAGATATTTCTTCCAAGTAAATCCTAAGGCTATGGGAGTTCAATTAAATGAGATTCCCTTTTGGCCTTCTGTACCGGTCCATTAATAATATATGGTTGCATTGTCTTATCAAAGAATTTAGTGATTTAAATTAGATCTGAAAGGAAAAATATACTTGAGAAAGACTTTCAGCAAGTAACTTCAAGAACATTGAGATTGATGAAAATATTGAAATGAGCGATTTCTTTCTTCTGGAGTGTCTTATGAGTTTTATTATTACCGTTGCTTCCATGTTTTGGGGAAAGGCTAGAAAATCTCTGGTCTAAAGTTTAGACTTCCCTTTCTTGTTTATATTGCAATTGTATAATCACATGAAACACCCTCTTCATTACTGAACTCAGTCCATTCAAGCTATGTATAAGTTCTAATCAAATGTTCTATGAAGTAATTAAAAAGAATTAACTCCCCAAAGAGTTGGGAAAACTGTGTAGAATCTTTATATAGCCTTAAGTCAGCTCACTTAATGTTAACATGCAAAATAATTTACAAATGTAGCTGTTGACATGTTCACTGCTCACTGGAAGTTCTGCGGGCAGCTGAGGTAACTGGGATTTGAGCAGGTAGCAGTGGGGCAGAAGGAAGTCCTTAAAAACAAGGAAGGAGACAGCAGACTTTTAAGTGTGAAGATAATTGTGAAAATTTGTGCCATATGAAAACTGGGAAACAGACAAGAGAGATTAGGGGCTCTTTTGTTGGCGTTTCCACTGCTGTAATTTTACTTTTACATCATTAGACTGTAAATTGCCCAAATCCATCCAAAATTAGTAATTTTTAAAAAATCCCCAACTTTGATCCCATTGTAAGCTATTGAAGATATGATTAAATTGGAGAGAACTCTTTCCTGACTTAGCCCTGGTAATGATAACTGCACTCAAACATTCTCACCTTTGCATAGTTAGCATATCATCAGGTGACTGGGTCATAGCCTTAGGGTGTCAATTAATCAAACTGCAGAAACGTTACCACTTTCTTTAGCACTTTAAACCCATATAATACTGGTCTCCTTGAGGATGATGGAAATTTACTGAAAATGTTAAGTATACTAAGCAATCAATTATGCATGTGCTGGGCTATTAATAACATTTCAAATTTATATACCACAGATGTTTTTAAAATAGGATACATCTCAATAGAGAGGAGTATAGGCCAATCCCAAATGCAACAAGTTGATAGACTAATTAGCAGGGTTGCATGGGCTGAGTGGCAATAGCACATTGTCAATAAGAGCATCTGTTGATACTGAATGTCCTACAAGAATTATTCAGTGTGTTTGCTGAGTTTTTGCTTGCAGCAAAAGTATAGGTACCACATAAATTCTAATTCCAGACATTTTATTTTACTCCAAAAAGAAATAAGCAATTCTCCTTACATTGAACCACCAAGTCCTTGAAAGCGGCTGGGACAATGGGATGTAAGGCTCTTTTTTTTTTTATTCATACCCAGCAAAACCCAGCCCCTCGGTACACCTTAAATGGCTCTGTGACACAGCATTCAAAGGAGAAATCCCCACAGCTTGTCTGTGTGCTAAGTCTATCAATTGCACATGACTCACTCAACTTTCAAATTTGTGAGGTCTTAGTTGCCAGTCCCTCATCAGGAATGTCTCTTTCCCTGGCATGTTTGCATAGCATTTACATTATACATCACTTACTGGACCCGCCTACATTGCATTCTGTTACTGTTCCTGTATGACATGTTGCCTCATTTTCTCAAGTAGAACCAGAGCTCCCTGAGGGCAGAGCTGATGAACTCATCAATAATCTTTTCTGCCACAAGCTCTCCAGAAGCACTTCAAAGCTAATCTTTCTAAGTACATCATTTGTGACCTATAAGGACCATTTCAGGTCTACACCATTGTAGATCACTCTGAAGCACCTGCATCATCAATTCATTTTTATTCCAGTAATTATGACCAATTCATTTACTGCAAAGCACCATAACATGTATATAAAGGGGTTAGAATGCAGATTGTCTCTAAGAGGCTACCATATAAGGCAAAGCATAATTCATGTACACAAATAATTACAAGTGAGAAAGCTCTGTGTGCTTAAATAATAGTTTCAATGCTTTCAGTGTGCCATGGATAAATCTGAGTTAGACAATGAAAGGCAGGAAAATCTCAGAATAAGAAAGGGTAAAGGAAACCTATACAGGGAAGTGTGAAGGATCCAGACAGAAAGGCATATAGTTTAAATCGAAAGAAGAAAAATAAGCAATTTTAATTAATTTTGAAATACAGTCTATACCAAATAATGAAGGTTGTTAGATGTGATATTTAGGAGTTTAGGTTTGTTCCTTAAAAACATAGTTTTATGTTTCACTAACAGTTTGGGAATGTCTTAAATGTGTTTTGAGGAGATTATATTGCTATCAGAATGTAAGATAGGGTCTGCAAAGGTAAGGTCTTAGTTTGCCTGACAGGGTCAAGAATAAGCCCTGGAAATGGAAAGAAGAAAAGGCATCAGAAATTCTGCAGGAGTGGAGAGACTGGAATGTATATGCATCATCCCTCAGCAAGTACTCTGCCCTCTGGGGACAGCATTTGAGATGGCAAATATACTAAGAGCTTGTTTTTAAAAAAAAAAGGTTTGCAGTTTCCAGGAGCTTCCTCCCCCCAACAAAGAAAAATTGAAGAATCCATTTACTAGTATCTTCCATGAAGTTAGAGCAAATATGTACTGAAAAGGATGCAAAGTGCATTTTAAAGCAAATATTTTATAATAGATAAGGAGTTGAGCACAGAAAAACAGATTTAAAAGAGTCTGAAGTTTATAGCATAAAAGAAATTCTCCATGGGCCAAAAGAATGTTAAAGGCATAGAAACTTGGTTGTTGTGTCTTTTATTTAATTACATGCTGGATATATGGGAAAGGCACTCATTTGGTGAATACTAAATACTCACCAAACACAATTAGAGCTTTACAAACCAAGAGAATATATAATCAATTTCCCCATGAACCATTTTAGTGCACTAGAATTCAGATGACCTTTCATGCTATCTCTATTTCTTGTCTTTTAGTATAGCTCTCTACACAAACATAATTTTAAAGCTATTCTGTGATTTTGATTTTCATATATATATATGATTTTGCTATCATAATATCAATTTTAGTTGGGGGATTATTTTATATATTTAGGAATGTGTGCTCATGTGTATATGTGAGTTCACATGCATGTATGTGTGTATGACATGCATGTGCATGTAAAGATCAAAGGTTTGTTTGTTAAGATAGAATCTCTCATTGAAACTGAAGATTTCTGGTCTAGGAAAACTGGCTGGCAAGCAAACCCCAGCAATTCCCATTTCCACTTTCCCCATGCACATTGCTGGGTCTGGCTTTTATATAGGTGCTGGAGATCCAAACTCAGATCCTCAACAACAAGCACATTACTGACTGAGCCATCTCCCTAGCCTATCATAATATATTATTAAAGGGCTTGGAAGGATTATAATTTTGTGGAGGATAAAATGAAGAAAAGGGGAATATGAACCTAAGGTCAAGATGTTAGCATGCAAAATGAAAGCATTTGAGCTGAAAAGAAAAAGTCAGCACCAATAATTAATTGTCAAAGAAAAACTATACACAAATTAAATAGGAAGTTATCATGTTAAAAATTTTAACTTATGAGGATTTTGTGGGGCCCTCCAAAGGCCCCAAGGCAGATCTGGCTTTGGTAGGTTATGGGTGAGATCCTAGTAGATAGCCTGAGAGGGTGGGTTCCGACCTCCATTGGTGTACTGGCTCTAATCTCAGCAGACCACCAGAGAGTGTCGAGTTCTGGCCTCCCTCTGGCCTCCCGCAGGCAGAGGGTCTGAGACCACAGGGGACTCCCTGAGAGCCCCTGGATCCTGCCTCCACAAGTTGGTGAGCTTCCCTTAATTGTGCCATTCCCATCCCCCTACCTGGGATTTTGTGAGGCCCCTCCCAAGACCCCAGAGCAGATCTGGCTTTGGTAGGCTAAGGCTGAGATTCTAGCAGACAAACTGAGAAGGTGGCCTGCCTGAGCACACCCAGATCCTGCCTCCATGTGGTGAAGGGAGCCTAAGTGCACCTGAGTGGAACCTGAACCTTCTGTGAGAACTCTTGAATAGCTGATCTGAAGCCATCAGGTCTCTCCAAATTAAACTTGAGAGAACCTGAACCCTGTACCAACCAGCTTTAGATAACCAATAAAAAGATCTAGGCACCAGGATAATACAAACAGAAGCATACTTCAACTTAATTCTCACATCAGAATCATAAACAAAAGAAATTCACATGCCAAAATCACAATGAAAGAATAATAAAATAGAAAGCCAAAGTACTATGTCCCAAACATTACTAGTTCTAAAAAAAAAGTTCTATAAGAAGAACCCCCTAGAGATAACCCAGGACACTGAATTTAAAAGAACAATCATAAACATGCTCAAGGAATTCAATGAATTTAAAGAACACACGAACAAACAAATCAAAGACCTGAAAGAAGATAGGGATCAACTTCTGAATGAATTCACAAAACAAATAGAAGCATTGAAAAAAAGTCAGGCAGAAAAAAAGGAGTGCAAA
>NW_008335287.1:3251913-3257271 GCF_000622305.1 Nannospalax galili | reverse complement strand
AGTTGAAACAACACGGGAAAGACTCACCGCTAGAATGCATGAAATGGAAAAGAGAATATCAACACTGGAGGATAAAGTTGAAAAATTGGAACACTCAAGCAGAGATTATGGAAAATTTTTAAAAACACAGGAATGGAATATGCAAGAGATGTGAGGCTATGAAAAGACCAAATCTACAGATCATAGGAAGAGAAGAACGAGAAGAATTTCAGGTTAATGGTATTAACCAGAAAACAGGATTATAGAAGAGAATTTCCCAAAATTAAGGAAAGACATCCCCATAAACACAGGAAGCACACAGAATACCAAATAGACAGGATCAGAAAAGAAACTCCCCATGATATATCATAGTAAAAACACTAAATGTACAGAAAAAAGAGAGACTACTGAAAGCAGCAAAGGAAAAAACAAAATACTTTACCCAGCAAAAATGTCTATTATAGTTGAGGGGGAAAGAAAAATCTTCCATGACATGAATAGCCTGAAAGAATACATGTCCACAAAACCAGCCCTTCAAAGAATACTTGAAGCAATACAGAGAGCAGAGAGAGAAACAACTATACCTCAGGGGCAATGAAAGAAAATTAAAAACAGGTATAATCTAGGAAACACAAAATTAGACAGAGAATACAAATAGCAATCAAAATGATGGCAAAAAGTACACATCCTTCAACAATAACCTTAAATATCAATGGACTGAACTCCCCAGTCAAAAGGCACAGGTTGAGTGAATGGATTAAGAAACAAAATCCATCTTTTTGCTGTCTGCAAGAAACCCATCTCACCTTCAAGGACAGGCACTACCTTAAGGTAATAGGATGGAAAAGAATATTCCAAGCAAATGGCACTAAGAAACAAGCAGGGGTTGCAATAGTAATATCTGACAAAATAGGCTTCAAAGTAAAACTAATCAGAAGAGATAAGGAAGGTCACTTCATTCTGATCAAAGGAACAGTTAACCAAGAAGAATTTACAACCCTTAACATATTTGCCCCAAACTCTAGTTCACTCAAATTCATAAAAACAATGCTACAGGACTTTAAGACACAGATTAATCCCAACTCAGTAATAGTAGGGGACTTCAATACCCCATTGTCTCTATTAGACAAGTCAACTGGACAAAGAGTAAACAGAGAGACATCTGAATTAAATGATACCGTACATCAAACAGACCTAATAGACATCTTTCAAATATTCCACCCAAGCACCAAAGAATATACTTTTTACTCAGCGCCCCATGGAACTTTTACAAAAAATTGATCACACACTGGGCCACAAAACAAACCTCAACAAATACAAAAAAAAATTGAAATAATTCCATGCATTCTATCAGACCACAATGCAATAAAGCTCAAACTCAACACTGGACAAAGCCCTAGTCATTACACAAACTCATGGCAATTGAACAACACCCTGCTAAAAAATGACAGAGTCAAAGGAGATATTAGAAAAAAATAAAAGAATTCCTGGAATGAAAAGGACAATACAACACAACAAAACCTCTGGGACACTTTAAAAGCAGTCCTAAGAGAGACATTTATAGCTTTATGTGCCTACATTAAGAAATTAGAAAGATCCCAAATAAATTACCTAACACTGCAACTCAAGACCCCGGAAAGGCAAGAACAAATGAAATCCAAACCCAGCACAAGAGAAGAAATAACAAAAATCAGAGCAGAAATTAATGAAATAGAAACAAAGAAAACAATAAAAAGAATCAATGAATCTAAGAGCTTTTTTTTTGAAAAAATAAACAAGATAGATAGACCCTTAGCCCGGTTAACCATAAAAAGAAAGAGCAAATCCAAATCAACAAAATCAGAGATGAAAGGGGGAAACTTCAAAACAGAGACCCAAAAGATCCAGGCCATTATAAGGGAATACTTTAAAAACTTATATGCTTCCAAATTGCAGAATCTAAAAGAAATGGATGGAGATCTAAAATCATGGGAACCACAAAGTTAAACTAAAAAGAGATCAACAGTTTAAACAGACCCATAACATATGAGGAAATTGAAACAATAATACAAACCCTCCCAACTAAAAAATGCTCAGGCCCAGATGGATTGATAGCAGAATTCTACCAGACATTTAAAGAAGACCTCCAACCAATACTACGTAAATTATTTAAAAAGATAGAAACAGAAGGAGAACTGCCAAATTCGTTCTATGAAATCAGCATCATTCTAATACCCAAACCAGGAAAAGGCACAACCAAAAAAAAAAAAAACTATAGACCCATATCTTTAATGAACATAGATTGAAAAATTCTTAACAAAATACTTGCAAACCGCATACAGACACACATCATAAAGATCATTCACTATGATCAAGTAGGCTTTATCCCAGAGATGCAGGGATGGTTCATTATATGTAAGTCATTAAACATGATTAATCCTATAAATGGACTCAAAGACAAAAACCACATTGTCAATAGATGCATCTCAATAGGTGCAGTAAAGGCTTTTGACAAAATTCAGCATGCATTTATGTTCAAAATCCTACAGTGAATTGGACTGCAGGGAACATACCTCAAGATAATTAAAGCAATATACAACAAACCCATGCCGGGGGTTCGAACCAGCGACCCCCAGTGAAGTGAGGATTGGGGATGAGTAAGCACGCTGTTCACCAGCCCACACTGCCCACATTACCCGCCGACACTCAGACACAACAGGGAGTCTTAGTCAGGCAGAGACTCATTTATTACAAGTATTCCAAAGCTTATAAAGGCACCTGGAACTCCCCTGTTCCCCTGAGGGTGTGTCTTAAGGATGGTCACACGTGATCATGCACTCCTCAGCAATGCAGAAGTATTCTTCAGACTTTCAAAGCAAGCCAGGCCGCACCCCCAGAAGCTTCCTTTCGGACCTACGCAAGGTGGGGCTTTTAGGTCCCCACATATCCCCCTTTTTATTTTTATTTTAAGGCCGGACTGACTTTATTTCAAGGGTTACCCACTACATAGGCAGCTCCCTGAGGAGAGATGGCTAATCTTATCCATTTTTGCCTGTCTTAGGTTGTGTCACCTCTGATCAAGCCTCGCCCGTCATTGGAGTATGCACCTGGCCATGTGCATGTCCTGTCTTAGGAGTACTTGTCATGGGACATCTTACCCGTCTTTGGCAAAAAATGTGTCATGATTAAGGGCAGGCACATGGGTAATGCCAGCCCGTGACAGTCTCGGTTAGCCAAGCATGGGCAACCGGAGGGGGTCCTGGGGAAGTCTGTAATTATGAGGAGGTGGGCTATGGCAGTTCCAAGGGTTCTCTATCACTGAATTATCCGGTAAAGACACTTAAAGATAAGCATTATCAAGAGAAACAAAGCAAGTCATGGCATAGGACAAGTTGAAATACTTCTGAGACCATGTGCCTTTTAGTTCGGTTAGCCAAGCATGGGCAACCGGAGGGGGTCCTGGGGAAGTCTGTAATTATGAGGAGGTGGGCTATGGCAGTTCCAAGGGTTCTCTATCACTGAATTATCCGGTAAAGACACTTAAAGATAAGCATTATCAAGAGAAACAAAGCAAGTCATGGCATAGGACAAGTTGAAATACTTCTGAGACCATGTGCCTTTTAGTCAATCAGCCAGTTGTCAAAGAGGCTGCAATGAAGACAAGGAACTGAGTCCTTTACCTCAGATGGATACAAATAAAGAGAGGAATTTTTTCTCATGAACTAATGTCCATGGACTGTCATGCTAGTCAGTCGGATCCTGGCCTACCCACTTAAGGTTTTTCACAGGCACCCATATGGGGTTTGAATCTCCTGTAGGGTACACACACCCAAAGTCTTGACCCATGGTTAGCAATGGATTTGGTCCTTTCCATTGCCTGGTGATGGGATCCTTCCATCTTACCTGTACCTCAGGTCTCTGCCCCTATCATCCCCAATGCTTCTGAAATCAGGATTCCAACTGATTTTTTTGAAAATAAAGAACATTAATAGTGAATAAGGACATACCCAACTGTTGGTGGGGGCTTATTCTCCCTTTTTGTTTTTGTAATTGAATTTTTAGGTTTTGATGGTTGTGTCCTATAATGGCTTGATCTTGGGGATGTAGGGAATTCCTGTATTGTGTTGAATTCCCCAAAGTGAGAAGAAATCTTGTAAATTTTTACTCATAAAACATGGTCCATTATCAGTTTTAATTCTTTGGGGCAATCCCAACGCAGCAAAGCACTGGAGAAAAAGAGAATGAGCATGTTTAGACTTCTCTCCTGTATGAGCGGTAGCCCAACAGGCATATGAGAATGTGTCAATGGATACAAAAATATACTTAAGCTTTCCAAAAGGAGTATAGTGTGTGACCTCCACTTGCCATAAGGAATTGGGCTTGAGTCTCCTGGGGTTTACCCCTGGCTGTTACAGAGGTGGTACCTATAGAAAGGGTTGACAAGACTTACAGGTATGTACAAAACCTCTTATGGAGTTTCTGCCAATTTACGTGAGTGAGGTTATGTAACCCTTGGGCTTCATTAAGGCCTGCTGACTGGACCTGGGTGGAAGCCACCTTGTCTGCCTCTGCATTGCCTTGGGATAAAAGCAAGGCAATCCTTGGTGCCCCCTAAGATACTGTAAGATAGGGGCTTCTCTCTCTCTAAGGAGCATACGAGTCTGAATCACCAAGGGAGTAATGGGGTTCCCATCCAACCTGATATGAGAATCTAAGAGCCCTGGAAGAAGACTGACTACATACAGACTGTCAGAAAACAAATTTATGGGCTCACTTATCTTTGTTAATGCTAAAGCAACGGCCATGAGTTCCTTGAATTAAGCTGAGCAATCACAAGTGTGGAAATATCTTTGTGGTTTTTCATCTGCCCCTGGGTATACTATCACTGAAGCTCCAAATCTGTCCCCATCAGTGAAAATATTATAGGCTTTTACTAACGGTTCCTTGACAAAGAACCGGGGGGCATCCCAACAGAGGGCATGAAAGGAGGTCACCCATGTATGAGGGCCATAATGACAGTCCAAATTTCCCAGGAACCCTTCCAAGGCTATGGCCACTTGGTTATTATTTCTGCAGAGCATTCAAAATCCCTAAGCAATCTGTCCCCATCAGTGAAAATATTATAGGCTTTTACTAACGGTTCCTTGACAAAGAACCGGGGGGCATCCCAACAGAGGGCATGAAAGGAGGTCACCCATGTATGAGGGCCATAATGACAGTCCAAATTTCCCAGGAACCCTTCCAAGGCTATGGCCACTTGGTTATTATTTCTGCAGAGCATTCAAAATCCCTAAGCTGATAAGGGGTAACAATTTTAAGAGGGTCTATGCCATAATGTCTCAGAGCTACATCACATTCTTTCTCAATCAGGTCAGCCAATTGATCCATGGGTGTATAAAC
>NW_008335287.1:3231710-3251653 GCF_000622305.1 Nannospalax galili | reverse complement strand
CAACTGAAACAGTGGTCTTAAAGTCTCAGTGGGAATAGGCATCCAGGCTTGCAGGCTCATAGCCAATTAATTTCTCATAATATTTTTGTAGCTCTGTCAGAGTTACGGTGGGCTTGATAGCCAGTTGTGGTTTTAAAGGACTTACTCCTTCCAAAGAGAATTTTAAAGGGAGTAATAGTCTGTATTTTATCAGTGGATACATGGAGTCCGCCTGTCTGTAGACATTTCTGAGTAACCTTATATAATTCTTCTAATTGTTGCAGGCTTGGAGCTCCGAAGATTATATCATCCATATAAATGTACACAGTGGCATGTGGCAGCAAGTGAGCAGGCCCCAAAAGGGTCTTCACATAGCTTTGGCAGAATGCCGGGCTATTGGTCATACCTTGGGGTAAAACAGTCCATTCATACCTCTCATCAGGCATTTTAAAGTTGGTGGAAGGTACAGAGAAAGCAAATTTTTCACAATCCTGGGGTTGTAGAGGGATAGAGAAAAAACAATCTTTAATGTCTATAACTATAAGAAATAAATCTGAAGAAATAGCAGGGATCCAAGGCAGCCCCCCCAAGGGTGTACCCACCAGGGTCATTCTAGCACTGATCCTAGGCAAATCCTGCAACAGTCTCCATTTGCCAGAGGCCTTCCTAATAACAAAGACAGGTGTGTTCCATGGAGTTACAGAAGGCCGGATGTGGCCCAACCGTAATTGTTCCTGCACAATTTCCTTTAAAGCCTGTAGCTTTGTCTCAGGTAATGGCCACTGCTCCACTCATACCAGTGCCCCAGGGGAACACCGGATAGCTGGAACTTGAGGGGCAGTGGCCCTTAGAATTGGGGGTGAACCCAATGATCTTTCTTTGGGTGCCCCCTGTAACTGATATGGTGAGACAACCCTTGAGTTGCTGACTCAGGAAGCCTATCAGACTCTTCAAGATCCAAAAGGTCATCATAAAAGGCCTTGCTATCAGTGGGTATGCAGGCCTGTGCATCCCCCAAAATATCTTGTCCTATAAGGCTGGCAGATAGCCCTGCCACCACCAGGGGTCACACTTCCCCTTTAGCTCCATCTGCATCCTGCCAGGCAAGCCATTCTCAAGTCTCCTCTGATGGGGTGTATCCTCCCACACTTAGGATTCAGGGCCTGGAAACTAGGTGCCATCATGATGGGACCTCCTCCTTTCTAAGAATGGTTCTATCAGCCCCTGTGTCCACTAGGCAGCGAACCCTCCTGCCACCTATTTCCAAATCCATCTTGGGCCTTACACCAGGGATAATAGGGACTGTCCAATTCGCCATAGGTTTTTCTCCTCTCCCGATCCCTCTCTGAGGGCATTGTAAATGTAGCCAATCATGGGGAAATCCTCCTTTTGTCAACAGGGCTGGAGGCTGCCCCCACTTAGTTTAAAGGCTTTCCTTCAATATCAAATCTGGATTTACATTTCTTTTGCCAATGGAGCCCTTTGCGACACTGGGACAGGGCATAGATGGGGGTCTTTTTGATACTCCACCTCCAGGATTAGTCCAGTTCTCTCGTTGAGGGCAATTTCTTTTAATATGGCCAGTCTGGCCACAGCCAAAACATGGACCTTCTATTGCTGTAGGCCCCATTGTTACCTGCTGACCCAGATTAAGTGAATTAAATGCCTGGGTTAAGGCATGTGTCAGAGCCTCTGTTTGCATCTGTAAGACAGTAGCCATGGCTTTGGTTTGCCCCCTCTGGGTTCCCACCTCCTTGGAGACAATTATCCATTTTCCATGGACCTGTCCTTAAGGCCAGCACCGGCTATCTTGTGATCAGCATCCATTCCATCCCATACTAAGACTTTAATGAATTGCTCCCTCAAAGGGCCTGGGGGTAATTTTTGTTTTAAGCTCTTCTCCACTCTGTCTATAAACTCATAAAGGGGTTCACCAGGCTTTTGATTAATTCCCACAAGGGGGGATTCGGTAGGCCCCTCATCCAATTTTCTTCAAGCATTTAATCCTATGACCCTGACCTGTTCTGTATATGGGGCGGGAATGCCCAATCATTGCTCCCCTGTGGCATAACGGTCACTTGAACCAGTCAACATCCCAAAAGTAATGGGGACCGGTCATTGGCACTCGCGTTCCTCTCAGCCTGTATCCTGCCTTCCTTCTTAAAGAGGGCACACCATTTAATATATATAGGGCTAGGAAGGACTGCTATGGCGAGGTCCAGCCAATTCTTTGTAGTACACTGCCGATGACCCAAGCCTTGGAGGAGAGTATCTACCCAGGGTGATCCCAGGCCATCCTCAGCCACCGCCTTTTTTAATTCCTTTAAATCCTTTGCCTCTCAGGGATACCAGGGATCAGGGTGCATGCCTCCTGGGTTTACATTAATAGGATACATTTCTACCCATGGGCTCACAGAAGCCTCCTGAGAAGGGCCAGAATCCTTCAAATGGGCACAGTTTTCATGGGTTTCAGGAAGCCCTGAAGCTGGCCAGGGCATGCCCAAGGTGCTGCTTGTTACTTTGGCTGCTTTTGGATTCACTTTTGTTGCATTCCTGCCTTCTTCCTCAAACCCTTCCCATGATTCCCATGCCAGGGTTTCTGAAGGCTCATCAGGAGGTGGCACCAAGGGCTTAGGGGAGGGCTTAGGGCTCTCAGGCCGAAAGCATGCCTTTAAGGCCAAAATAATAGGATAGAACTCTAGTGGCAGATCAACCCCCAATTGAACCTCCCTTTGTCGAGCTAGACGTTTCACATGTTCCCACGTATCCCCAATAAAAACATTAGCCCCAAGTAGCCAGGGAGCCAAATGAATCTCCTCTGCCCAAACCTTTTGAGCTATGGGATGTGACAAATCCAATCCCCTGCTTTTAAGCACATCTCTCAGTGCTTTAAGCACTGGGTCTTTAAACTTACAAATTGCGTTACCCCTTTTTAGGGTCTTGCTTCTCCGGAACTTCCAATTGACCCCAATCCATTTCACTTCTTTCTTCTTTCTTTTCCTCTTTTCACCTTCCTTCAAGCCCCACGTTGGGCGCCACGTGCTGGGGGTTCGAACCAGCGACCCCCGGCAAGGTGAGGATTGGGGATGAGTAAGCATGCCGTTCGCCAGCCCACACTGCCCCCATTAACCAGGGACACTCAGACGCAATGGGGAGCCTTAGTCAGGCAGAGCTTCATTTATTCCAAGTTTTCCAAAGCTTATAAAGGCACCTGGAACTCCCCCATCTCCCCCTGAGGGTGTATCTTAAGGATGGTCACACACTGATCATGCACTCCTCAGCAGTGCAGAAGTATTCTTCAGACTTTCAAAGCAAGCCAGGCAGCACCCCCAGTAACTTCCTTTCAGACCTATGCAAGGTGGGGCTTTTAGGTCCCCACAAACCCACAGCCAACATCATTCTAAATCTGGAAGCATTTCTGGAGAAATCTGGAAGCATTCCCATTAAAATCAGGAACCAGACAAGGATGTCCACTATCTCCATTCCTTTTCAACATAGTGCCTGAAACTCTTGCTAGAGCAATGAGAAAGGAGAAGGAAATTAAAGGAATACTAAATGGCAAAGAAGAGGTCAAACTATCACTTTTTGCCGATGTTATGCTACTATACCTAAGGGATCCCAAAAATTCCACCAGAAAAGCGATATTGTGTCTCATAATTATTTAAAATAAAAAAGAAAATGAGAGCGTGAAAGATGTTAAAAGGATATGGGAATGGAGATATTTTCTAAAATAGATAGAAAAAATGAGAAAGCCTAAGCAAGTGATGAAGGTCTGTTTCAGTTTGTTATAATATATAAAGGATGAGACAAAAATAATATACACATAATCTATGGTCATAGTTTAGTCAACTAATTTAAGGAACTATATATATATATAATCAGTTTATCTGAGAATGTTTGTTTTTTTTTTACCCAAGCCTTACTTACATACCACATAATAATTAAAAGTACCAGAATGGTGGAACTATTAGATATTTAACAGCCATAGTTTGAGGCCTATACTAAAATGGTCAAAGGGACTTAAACGACAGTTTTTGCCCCTTGCCCTCCAAGGTCGACTAAGTTCCAAGGGACTATGGAACATCTCTCAAAATGTCCTGTAACTGTGGTGAGTCACCTGTCCTCTTGTTCAGAGAGGACATGGAGACCCCACCAGATGGACTTGAACCAGTGTCCAGTCTACAAAAAGGAGGGTCAACTCAGACAGGAAAGATTTCCTCCATGCTTCCAAGTGAAGCCAGCCATGGTCAAGTAGGACCTTTGTCTTATCTTCACATAGACGGAATTGGTAAAAGAAAGGAGCCAGGGGTTCCTCCTAAGGCCATGTGACCCCCGAGAAACAGATCCTCAAACGACCCT
Organism: Nannospalax galili; assembly: GCF_000622305.1. Classification (NCBI taxonomy): domain Eukaryota; kingdom Metazoa; phylum Chordata; class Mammalia; order Rodentia; family Spalacidae; genus Nannospalax; species Nannospalax galili. The sequence continues at coordinate 3,247,315 of NW_008335287.1, read as the reverse complement.
AAGTGTAAAAATAAATTGATTTATTTGGGCCAAATGTATGGTCTTAAACACCCAAAAGGAAAGTATAACCAAAGAGTAAAGCCATCAGTATATTTCTTTAAGAGTTCAAGGGATTACACTTCCCAGACATTAGGCTTAGCCTATATAAAAAGTTAATTAGAGAATTATTTCTCACTGATGATTTTGTTCCTAACCAGAAGGTGCTGCTCAGATATAAGACTTCAAATCTTGGTCTCCAATACTGTAGTGCCCACCTGTAGCTAAGGGAGACAACCAGGTATTGTTCTGAAATGATAGATAAATTTGTTTTCTCCCCTATCTAAAAGATTGAGAGAGAACTGACACTGATTCTAACCACTCCAACAGCTATCAAAATACCTGAAAGCAAATCCTGAATCCATCACTCTAGAGTTCAGCCTTGGAAGACAAAAGAAAAATGAGGAGGAACCCAATAGAAGAATGCTTTTGGAAGCCCTTATCAAGAAATTCCAATGGACTCTCACTGAACATTTGAAAATTGGTCTGTTCTGACTTTTTTCTGGTTCCCTGTCTAGAACTTGTAATGCTAATTACTCTTGCCTTTACTTCTCCTTCACATCTCCTAGTCACATTCACAGACTTTCCCCTTAGAGATAAGTGTTATGCAATTTGGGAGTCTTTTAGACAGACATGCAATTTGGGAGTCTTTTAGATAGACCCACTGAAGGGGTACTCCAATTGCCTCACCCTGTGTCCCTGTTCAGCATGGAGGAAGCCAGAGCAGTCTGCATCCCAATTCCCTATGGACAGCTTGGGTAACCTCTTCAGAGGATGGTGTGATAAGAATAGGAGATAGGAATTGGTTAGGCAGTTAGGGTAAAAATACTCGAAAGCAAAGTAGCCAATTTCTTGTCTAAAACTCACAATGTCCTTGGGTCTCTTAGCAACCTACTCCATTCCAAAGGCCAAAAATTTCAAAAATATTTGGGCACTTTTATACAATCCTTAAAAGATTTTAGGGTTACCTCTTCAGAAGGGGGAATATTAGAGTAGCCAAAAACCCCATAAAAAATTAAAAAATAGCAAAAAATAAAAGAAACTGAAAAAAATTTAACTTTTATTGATAGTTAATATCAATAAAATAATTTGATGTTTATTGATAGTGATAATAGTATGCATGACCAAATTTCTTTTTCTATTCCATATCTTTCTCTGTAAAACATGTTGTTGTAGTTAAGTGTATATATGAGGAAGTCAGAAGTAGCTCCTTTGGAAAACATGGCATAGTTGGTCAAGCAGCTACGAGATTGACTGAAGAAGGCCTACATGGGAGCAAGGGAGATGTACATTCTCAGCCAACCCAGTGACCTCTGAGGCCACACACAGCAATGGATACATGTAGGGTCCCATGGAGATGATTCTTTTCACAGTCATTCAGGTTGATCAAGGGTGTTATCATATAGTTACATGAGAGCAGGAAGTTCTGTTGTGCTATATTAATTGCACAGTAGCAGTAGGGTGTGGAAGCAACTGTACATTTTAAAAAACCTAAAGGAAAGCATTGAAAATGTTTTAACCATTAAAAATATAAGCCTGGCGTGATGATGCTTTCCGTTACTCCAGAGCTCATGAGGCAGAGGTAGGATTGCTGGTTGGAAGTCAGCCTAATCTCAAACCTTATCTCAAAATAGCTAAACATGGTGTGCTGGTACATGCCTTTAGTCCCAATACTGGGAGGCAGAGGCAGGTGGATTTGTGTGAGTTCGAGGCCAGCGTGGTCTACATAGTGAGATCCAGGTCAGCTGGGGCTACAGGGAGACCCTTCTCAAAAAGAAAAATTCCCATAGGATAAATGCTTGAGGAGATAGATTTGCTTCCCCAGACTTTTAGCAATGAATGAGAACAAACTATAATGACATGTATGCATGAAGATGCCATGAAAAAGGACATTAGTCTGCTAACCTAAATTTAATTAAAAAATATAATTCATGCATGTATCAAAGCATCACATGGTAACATATTAATGCATGAATTTTTTTTGTGTCTTTTTGAGACAGGGTCTCCCTGTAGCCCCAGCTGTCCTGAAACTCACTGTGTAGACCAGGCTGGCCTTGAACTCAGAGAGATACGCCTGCCTCTGCCTCCCAAGTTCTGGGATTAAAGGCATGTGCCACCACGCCCAGTCTAACATATGAATTTTTTTCATGTTTAACTAAAAAATGCTTTGAACGTTACATTAAAAAATTGTTTACAATTTTTTAAATGTGTTTTTATTGAAAGTTTTGTGTATTTCATACAGAACGTCTCAAACAATCTTAATAATCTTTATACCACTGGCACCACTGGCACCCTCCCATGGAACCCCCCCAACTGGAACCCATATACTTTGTCATCCCTGTTAATGCCCACTGTGTTGTCAGTGTCCCCATTCATTCCTCAATGCAAGTCCATCCACTGAGATCTAGTCAGCCTATCTAGAGTCCCTTGTTTTAGCTCTTCTTCACCAAGCAGCAATCAGTTGTCAATATTTCTTCAGATAAGATTGGGGTCTGCTGTTCATTTTCCCAGTTCTGTGCTGGGTTTTTGTCTGCCTGAGTTTGTATGGGATTTGTGTATGCTGACACCATTGCCATAGAATTATGAGCAGGTTCCCAGAAACCAGAGGGAACCATATTAGTCCAACAAACTACTGACAAATTACACATATATTATCTCTACATAACAAGAAAAAGTGCCAGACAGAGGATACCTTCTTTGAGTTGTTGATCAGGATGGTTGAAGAGACTCCCAAAACTACTCAGGCTACTGCCACAGCCCTTGATGGCCTCCAAGAACTTGAAGGTAAGGCCTACCGCTGAAGACAAAACATATTTCGGACACAGGATTTAGAGCAATAGAGCTGCAACTGACCTGAAACCACTTCCCAGCAGCCCTCATAACTTTGGAGAGCTGTATGAAAGTGCCAAGGGAAAACATCAATGGATGATCCAACACCAGCTTGAAGACCAAATAATCACATCAATGACCAGCACAGCATACTTCATTGGTACAGTAGTGGCACGTCTATCTTGGAGACAAGCAACAGCTACCTAATTTGACTAAACGCCCACTCAATAGAAGGAAAATCAAGCATGATACTGTAGACATAACCAAATACATATGGCTGGAGAGGTCATAGATCTTAGAGAAAACCCCAAGACTATCACATAGCTAGACTAATGTGATTTCTCACTATGTGCAAAATATGCATCCTTATATTTACAGACAAATATCCCAGTCACCTCTCATCAAAGAAACTCATTTTGCACCAGTCAGACACTATTATCAAGTATCACTACTGGTCACACACATACATTGTCTATGAATTGCCCAGGCCCAAGTTTGACATATCTACAAGGCAACCTCCACAATTAAGACTTATGGAACACAGAACAGGGGTAAAGAAGAGGACACTAATGAAGCTCTCAGTCCTCAGTAATGAAGCTCCCTCATGCAACAGAGGGCCAGGAATACAAAAGATCACAAATGGCCAAAGTGTGGAGATCAAGAGTCTGCTCAATAATGGTCCTTGGACAGGACCCCTTTATTAAACTTCACCCACCCAAGGCTCAAGGACCATCCCAGAAGAGGTGATAGATTGTAAGAGCCAGGAAGGAGGTGCATGACTATACGAAAAAATTAATTTTTAATTTTAAAAGTAGTTAGCCAAGCTGGGTGTGGTAGTACATGCCTTTAATCCCAGCACTTGGGAGGCAGAGGTGGACGGTACTTTGTGAGTTCAAGGCCAGCCTGGTCTACACAGTGAGTTTCAGGACAGCTGGGGCTACAGGGAGACCCTGTCTCAAAAAGACACACACACAAAAAAGTAGTTAGCCAAGCATGATGGCATTCCTTTTATCCCAGCATGAGAGTCAGAGGCAGGCAGATCTTTGTGAGATCAAGGCCAATGTGGTCTGCATAGCAAGTTCCAGGTCAGCTGGGTCTAAAAGAGACAAAAAAAAAAAAAAAAGTCCTTCTGACTACTGCACAGAACTGAGACCATATTTCTACATGTAGCCTTGATCACTTAAATCTCTTGATTTTAGAACTAGTCTGAATATTTCAAGAAATAAAATCTGCATATTGAATTAACTATATTTGAAGAAGGCAAAAGAAGATTCAGTATGTGACATTAAAAATAGTGTTACCGTAGCAATAAAGCCCTATATGATTAACTGGTGAAGAAAATAAGAATCTCTGGCCTGGGTGAAACCTTTCTAGTTTTTCCAAGTCAATCACCTGGTCAGGACCATCCCTACAAAGGCAGGTTCACCTTTAGTCATGCTACAGAGATAGGCAGAAAAACTAATGTGCTAATGAGATGGTGACCTTTTCCTGTCCAGAATCCCTGCCCCTTATTGCAGGCTGCTGGATCAGCCTCTGACGTGTGTCTCTTCATAAATCTACCAGATTTTCTGAATTATTCAGAAAAGCATAATCTCTCTTTTTCTTCTTTTTGCCTCTTTTCCAGCCATGCTTTCTCTAATGCTTTGGGCTGCCCTGAAACCTTGGATTTCTTTCCTTTTCCTCGGAAGCTCCCTTCCCCTCTCTGCAGCTGCTTTTCGGGCTCTTGTTTGACCTCCATGCTGGCTCTAATCAGGCACGTCTTGGTGGCTTTTTCCTTCTCCCCTTCATTTTGCTCCTCAAAGCAGCTGCTGAAATTTATAGCTCGCTTGCCCTGAGGTTTTTTCTTTAAATTCTAATAAAATTGTTCTAAAACTTCCATTTACATCCATTCTTAAATTCTTTTATGAATAAGACAAAGAACTGTAAAAGAGGACCCCATCTGCCTTTGTATCATTAGTATGCCTTAACTTGTACAAAGTGGGAACAGCATTCATTTTCTTTTTCACTCAGTGACTGCTGTCTCTGCTTCTTACAGAATCAGGCATACACCTGGCCCAAACTAGTGTGACATTCATTTTATTTGAGGAAAATATCGACTTCCTCCCAGAAGTCCAAGCACAGAAGTAGGTCAACATTAATTAATTTGATTCCAAATGTCAACTCACGATATCTTATTCAAGTTGCTTATTAATTACAGTTATTATGATTTGTAATGAAATTGCCCCTCAAGTGTAACAGAAAACTAAGAGTTTTAAACTATGTCTTAAGTACTCATAGGTAGAAACAAATACAACAGTACACGAAATTGTGTATGCCTTCTAACTAAATATCATAGTGAGGAAAATTATTCCCTTCGAATTATTTGCTTTTATTTATTTATCACATCAGGATAAAATTGTATGATGACTTTTAGAATAATGTTTAATGAACTTATCTACTCTCAAAGGGTTGTCTTTCATTCCACCACCATTTATAAAAAAAAAAAAAAATTTCTCAGGGTATAGAGTGTAAGTGCCGATGGGGATTAAATAAAAGGAGTAATCTGAGAAAAGTCTTCCCAAAACAAGACCTAAGGCAAAATCAGAGTGGGAGAAACAGCAAGGAAATTACAAAACTAAAGTTAAATACACTTCTTTTAATCAAAAGAAAGTTCAAATGTATTCCAAAAACTCTAAACTCCTAGAAGTTGAATTTAAATTGCCTTGAAGATAAAGACGTGAATTTACAGTTAATGGAAGGAAATAGTAAATGCCTTGCACCTGGATATCGCAGTGCCTGGAAAACCTTATTTATGGATAGTTCTTGAGCTTCTTCACCTATCCAAGACTGTTTACTGATGCCATAGGCATTACACAAACCAGATGTTCATAGGAACATAGTTATATTAAAATAAGACATAGTGATACTGTCAGGAGAAAGGAAAATACATAATGCACTCATTTAAATTATCGAATTGCCTTTTGCAGAGTTAAGCAAATACAAGTGGGTATACGGGTATACACACATGTGTGTATTTAGAATCTTTCTTCACATCTAGGTCATCAATAAATTGTTATCTTTAGATATTCCTTAGCACCACCATCAACACCAAATATTTCTCCTTTGTAAAATGTTTAGGAGGTATGACTAATACACAACATATTTGACACATTTACTGAAAACAACTTGATGTGTTTGGACTTATACATACATTTGTGACAGCATCACCATAATGAAGGCACTAAATGCACACCCCTCAAAAATGTTCCTCTTGTTCTTTTGTGTTTTGCTTTGTTGTAAGAAAACTTGACACTAGTTCTATTCTATTGCTGCAGTTTGAAGTTCACAATATGTATTAACTACAGGTACTGTACTATACAGTCAAACCTTATAATATAGTCATCTTATATAACTGAAAGTAAAATTTAAAAGTGGGAAATATGTACAGCAGTAATCCTCATGGCTCCTGGCCTTCTTGTTCTATAATTACGTGTTCATGTCAACTTATCTGGGTAATAAAATTTTAAGGGTATAGCATGTATATATGGCAGTTTGTCTCCACAAAAAGACCGGGATGTTTTAAATACAGAGGTATGATATCTGAGCCACTGAAATTATGGAAAATTTACTACCACATCCAGACAGGATATTGCTGTCAATTTTCTCTGCAGTTTTGGCTAAAATAATCTGAATTCTTCTAGCTAATTATATCAATAACTACAAAGAAGTAAAGGTCTGCAGGAGCTGGAAAGCAAGCAAGCCAAAAGGAGGAAGGAAATTTGTGTGGATGAGGATCACTAAATCTAAAATTGCTGAGCATGAAAGAAATATGTAAATTGGCAAAATTTTTCAAGACATAGTCATTTTCTTTTTTGTCCCTCATGCTGAGAATATTTCTTTTTCAAATATCATGGTCACTAGAGGTTGAAGAGCCACTAAAAAGCACATTTCAGCACAATTATATGTCAAAAATTGCTAGACAGAATATATGCTAGTCTTTTGGGGGTACTGATATCTTTGAAACAAGATGAGAGCTAGCAAACAGCCCATGTTGATGATACAAGTTAATTGCATCATTATGTTATGATAAGACAATACAATTAGCACATCTCAATGTACAGAGATCTCAAGATGGGTATCCAATTAACTCGTGTCACCAGCCTCCTTGCTTAGGATGGGGTTTTCAGTCTGTGCCCAAGATGATTTGACACAGTTGCTGTCTCCTGAAGTGTAAAGGAACTTTTCAAAGAAATACAACAATTTTGAAAAAGCTGGAGGAAAACTGCTGTATCAACCGATTGTGAAAATCCTATTCTGGTAGACCTCTTCCAATATGTCAGGAAAAGTTGTATAAATTCAAGAGAATGCTAAAATATGTACGTTTGTCACGTCTTCTTCCATAACTACTTCATTCAATGATTATGCAAACGTTTGGGACACAGCATTGACCATAATCTCAAAAACATTAGAGGGCATGGAAATCACACTTGATAAAGATATGTTTAAAAATGAGATTATCAGAATGTCAAAAGCACAGAGAGACTCTTGCATGCAATTGTAGAAAATGTGAGATGTCTCTTACAACTTAGCAAAGATGTAGGTTTAGATATAAAAAGAAATGTGTAATGCCATAGACATATCCTTTTTTAAATTCATTTGATAACCTGAATGAAAGAGCAGCACTGAGCAGAAATATTAAAGTAATCAACATTTATTCATATTAGCACCATCTCCCCTGGCAGAAACTGGTAACCATTTCACAATTACAGAGCATTTACCGACTGCTTTTCTAAACATTGTCACATTGCAACATCATTATTTCTAAGACTGTTCCACAATAATGTAAATTGCTTAGAAACAGGGAATATCCCCATGATCACATTCACACCCCCACCATCTATTATCAAATTAGATTTCAGTAAATATTTGATGAGTAAACAAGAGAAAAATCTATTAATTCCATTGTAAGAAATTCCAAATCTTTATCACCTCTACTAATTAATATGATGTAAATTTTTATGCTTCCTCCTCAAATATAACTCATCTTTTTAATTTGTTCCTAGATGGCACCCTCCCATAGCCCCCTCCCCCCCAACTAGAGCCCTTTTACTCTATCTTCCCTGCTACTGTCTGCTGTGTTGTCAGCACCCCTAGCGGTTTCCCAGTACTTGTCCATCTGGTGAATCTCGTCAGCCTATCTACAGGTCTTTGTTTTAGGAAGGTCAACTGTTCCTCATCTAGCAGCAATCAGTTGCCAATATTCCTTTAGATAAGATTGGGGTCTGCTGTTCATTTTCCCAGGGTTACTATTTGGGAGTCTCTTGGGCCACCCTGGCCAACACCTCAAAAGAAGGAATCTCCTATCTGGCATTGTTTCTTCTTATATAGCCTTTAGCTATACATACGGACTTTAAAAAATTATACTGGCCCCTTTAAGCTTTGGTTATACTTTCCTTTTGGGTGTTTAAGACCATTTGGTTGGCCCAGATAAACCAATTTATTTTTACTCTTAAGGCCATTTGAGGATCTGTTCCTTAGTGGTCATATGGGCTTGGGAGGAGCCCCTGGCTCCTTTCTTTTACCAGTTCCATTTATTTGAAGATAAGTCAAAGGTCCTGCTCAACCATGGCTGAAATCTACCCGATGACTTTATATCCATACACAAGTGCCAAGGACCTGAGTGTAACCGACCATGACTAGTAATAATCAGATACATAGAGATTAGAGATGCATGCTAATAACATCTAAGTGTTATTAGCAAAAACGAGTCCTTCTGTAAGAAACAGTATATTTTAAAATGAAATGTAGATCTTTCTTAAAGGTTAAAAACTCATTCAATTGTATGTCTTACAGTGTTTATACTGAGTTCAATATTGTATAACTGTATTAATTCAACTGTGAACCTAAATATTTTATAGCCACTTTTGAAAGAGATGTATCTTTGCTCTGGAAATTGTTATTGAGTATGTTAAAGCTGTAATGAAATGCTTCTTCTAAAACATAAAAGAGAAAAAAAGAAAAAATAAATTCCAGATCTTTTGCACCTATTTCAAAAGAGACTATTCTTGAGTTTATATCAAAGGCAAATGAAGAGAATGCTCACATAATGCTGAATGGTACTCAAATGGGATGTTCTAGCTCATTGTCACCAAATGCTGCCAGTTGGAAAAGCCATGAAATGGAACTAAGTATGGTCAGGAAAGTTGGTGCAGATGCTGGTAGAGTTCCACACTGATAGACTATGCACAGCATCCAAATATGAGCCCAGGTAATCCATTACCATCAGCATTCCTCACGTGGGAAACATGAAGCCAGATAATGTGCTACAAACCTATATGGGCACGATGCCTGGATCTTTAAGCTCTATCAATGATTTCCTGGCCATTAAACTGCAATTTAGAAATAGGCCTTTCTGACTTCAACCTAGGTATTGGTGATTTCAGGCAAGACTGCGATCCTGAAAGGGTTTAGCTACCAGGCAAAAGCCGAGACAGGGTTTATAGTTGGAAAAAATATCATTATCCAGAAACTGATGATAACAACATGGAATAGGATAAGCTAAATAATTTGCAAGCACCACTGACAGAGCACTTTAAATACAATAAAATTTTTACTTGGATCTTGGGTGACTTGATCCTTTGCCTTACTTAGGTTGCTGAATTTATTTTTCCTTTCCAAAGTCAAGGTTGGTTCCAGAAAGAAAGCTGATTTGAATCTGCTAATGGGAGTTGAGCACCTCTACTTCTCAGGAGAAAAATATTATGTGAAAATAAGGTACTAAGTGGAACAAAGTTTGCAACTTTTGCTTTTCTGAGTGTATCAGCTCTTCATTATCTATAGCCCCACTCCTGGTTTTATGAAGGGACAATAAATGGCAGACAGTGAGACACTTTTAGTCTCAGGCTAGTTCATTACTACGTTCTCTCCTTTTGCCTGGCATGACCCAGATCTAGTTCCATCCTTTCACTAACTTGGGACTAGTTTTTGGGTTTTCTGAGCCTAAAATTCTTAAATACTGAAACCTTAGCCTCATAGTACATTTTGCATTTGTTCTGGAAACCTAACATGTAGCTTGGGAGTTGGATATATCTGTATTCACTTTTCAGGTTCTTTTTGGTTTGATAAACCCTACGTCTTGGTAACAGTTGCCAAGATACCCTCTGCTCTCCCTGCCCTGCTCTTGATGAGTTTATCTGGTATTTCTCCCAATTCTCTCTGATAAATGTACATGGCTGTGCAACTGCAGACCGATGAGTGACCAGAGACTTAGACTGCAGCTTAATACACATACTAAGCTCATGGCTCACTGTCAAAATAGTACATAGTGTCTCCAGGCTGCCTCTAGATCTTCCACAGTGTGCAGTTTGTTACCAAATCATAAATAAATTTATTCAGTGTACCAGCACCTGGGGAGCAAACCACAGGGAGTTTGTCCTGTTTCTGTAGTTTAGAGAGATGTGATCTGTGAATCTAGGTGGTAGCACCGTCAAGTACTGGGCATTTCCTCATGGGGAGTACAAGGTCAAGAATTATTTTTATATAATGTTTTAAATATGTTCTTCAACAATTTTATACACGTATAAAATTGTCCTCCACTTTCTCTCCTTCCCTCCCACTCCTAATAGACCCCTCCCCTGAATGTCTCTTTCCCATTTTTGTTTCTGCCTTTTTTATTTTTGGAGAACTGTTTAACCAGAACCATCTGTGTGAATGTGGGTTTGGAACTATCCATTGGAACCTGCTGTGCCTGTCAGTGGGTACACAACTGAAGATAATAACTCTCTCCCCCAGAATCCATCAGTAGCCAATAGTTCAGAGCAGGGAGTAGGGCTCCATGAGATGTCTACACAGCAGCTCTGACACTGTGAAAGCTAGCAGGGAGGGAGGAAGCTTCTAGCTCAGTTCCAGCTTGAGTTCACCGTACTTTGCAACCAAGATGTTTGGTATCTTCAGCAACAGGGTCTTAACTATTAGTTCTGTTGGGCAACCAAAAATGACAAGAGCCTGTATTTGTTTGGGGGGCTTCTGGGTCTTTCCTGACCAACAACTCATAAGGAGGTGTCACAACTGGGTTTGGTTTGGTTTGGTGTTTTAAGGAATTCTTAGCTTTCAGGAGCAGCATTAACCAGTGTCTGTCTGTCTGTCTCTCTCTCTCTCTTCTCTCTCTCTTATACACACACACACACAGAGAGAGAGAGAGAGAGAGAGAGAGAGAGAGAGAGAGAGACCCAAGAACTCTTAAGGTTATTATTTCATACCACTTGGAGAGAAATGACCAATATTCATATGAACCACACTATGTGGTTTACATGTGAGAGGTCCCCCATGTGTCATGTTTTTGATGATTTAGAAAGTTGCAGAACTTTAAGGAGGTGGGAGGCTTGCATGGGGAGGTGGTTCAATGGAGGCAGGTATGGAGGTTTTACAGCCTGATTCTACTCCCTGACTGTTCTCTGCATCCTGATCATGGAAGCAATATGATCATCTGCCTCACACTCCTGTCATGCCTTCTTACCCTGGTGGACTTTATCCTCGAAAAAATGTAAACTCAAAGAAAACCTGCTTCTCTTCAGTTGCTACTTGTCAGGAACTTTGTCACAGCAAAGAGACAAGTAACTCATATACCATATGACCAAACTGAAGAGTTAGTCAAAAAAACGAAGAGATGTATGAGATGAGTAATCCAGAGAAGAGTGCTGCAGCAATGGGAAATCGAGGTGGCTCTTCTGGCCTCCCCATGTGGAAGAGTTCCCCAGAAAAATAAAAGAAAATTGAGAAAATATGCTAAGAATTGAACTTTAAAGATAACTTCACAAAATGAGACAAAATTACAACTTAATTTTAAGTATTTCAATGTTGTTCTACTTTAAAATAAATGATTCAAATGAAGACACCAAATGTCATGCTAATCCTCTTGATAAAAATGCTTGAGGCATATTTAACAAATTTCCATTTCTTTCATTACAATAAATTGCACACTCAATCATATGAATTTAGTTAGTAGTTCCAAGTCTATTTTTAAATGCCCCTCAAAAATTAATAATAATTGACCTAAAAATCATGTTACACATATTGGATAAGAGAAATGAGAGTGATTTTCATCCTCATTAATCTCTCTATGTAAGTTCTCAGGCGTTAGAATGCCCAAGGTTGAACTGACATTTAACATCAAGAAATGAGATGTAGTCAAGGCAAATGTGCTAAGCTTTTAATTCCTACTGTCTTAAAATTGAAATTGATTTCTAAATGTTGCAACTTTAGAATATTTGCAACAATGGTGTAGAAATCATTTCAATTACATCAAAGAGTAACAAACAATAAAGCTACTTTTAATATCAGATTAATTCTTTGAGGAATATTATAAGCATGGAGAGTTTACTGAACTGGAGGACTTGATTCAGTTACCCACAGTTGGAATAAGTTCTCAAACTGAAGCCAACTTCTGCTGTCTTGCAACAATTTGGAAAACACTGGGAATTCCATACTTTCTGATTTGTAGTAGTATAGGAATACATGAAAAGAACTTTAGTTTACTTAAATACTTAACTACTCAAAAAGTAATCAAGAAACTTTGAAGCTATTATACCAAGCTCAACCTTCTGTGGGATGTAACTTAATGCACAAACAGCAATGTCTAATATTTAAATGAACACACAATAAATGATGGATAGGTAAATGGATGGATATCCTAGAAACCAGTGACATTTTTCTACTAATGCATCTCTCAGTTCTCATCAATGAAGCTCCCTCATGGAAGAGAAGGCAGTGAACAAAAAAAGTCACAAATGGCCAAAGCATAGAGAATAAGAGTCTTCAGAGTGCGGGTTCCTGGAGAGGGCTCCTATAATAAATTTCACCCACCCAGGGCTCAGACCCAGGGTTCAGGAATCATTTCAGAAGAGGGAGTGGAAGGATTGTTAAGAGCCAGGGGGGAGGAGGTACATGACCAGAGGCTTACAGGCTCCAGGCACCTTGTTCATATGAACCTATACCAATGGTGTCAACATGAACAAGACTCATGCAAACTCAAGCAAAAAAAACCCAGCATAGAACTGGTGAAATGGGCAGCAGGACCCAATCTTAGCCAAAGAACTACTGGGCAGCTGATTACTGGTGGGTAAGAAAGAGCTGATCTTTAAAGGGAGTGACTCTAGATAGACTGACTAGACCATACTGAGGGAGGTCTGAGTACACTAACTTGACTAGATCGGCTTTAATATAAATGATGTAATGCATGAAATCTGGTGGGGGGTTATGGGAGGTCACCAGTAAGGGAGGAGATATAAAGATGATTGAGATGTTTTGTATGAAATACACAAAAATTTAATAAAAATATACAAAAATCTGTAGAATATATAATTACTGAATTATATGTGCTGTGATGACTAATCATTGTCAACTTGACAAGATTCAGAATCAGTATGGAAACAAATCTCTGAGTATGTCTGTGTTCTAGTTTGTTTCTCAATTGCTGTGACAAAACACTCTGACCAGTACCAACTTGGGGAGGAAAGGGTTTATTTTTTCTTACATCTTCTGGGTCACAGTTCATCAGGGAGCCCAGGTAGGAACTCATGGTAGGAAACTGGAAGCAGGAGCTAGAGCAAAGGCCATGGAGGAGCAGGGCTTACTGGCTTGCTCCTCTGGCCCCTGCTCAGCCTGCTTTCTTATGCAACATAGTCCCACTTGCCCAGAGTTGGCACCACCCACAGTAGGCTGGGTCCTCCCACATCATTCAACAATCAAGAAGATGCCCCACAGACATGTTCACGGGCCAGTCCTATGGAGGAAATTCCCCAGTTGAGGCTCCCTCAACCCAGGTGTGTCAAGCTGACAATAAAGCTATCCAGCACAGTCTGTGAGAGAATTTTAACATTAGTTTAATTGAGGTGAAAAGATTGATCTTAAAGGTGGGTGGCACCATTTATTTAATAGGCAAGGACCCCAGAATGAATAAAAAATGAGCTGTGTACCAGCATTCATAATAGATTTTTAAAATGTGTATGAGTGTTTTGCCTGGGTATGTGCAAGTGCATATAATGCGCACAGAAGCTAGAAGAGGGAGACAAATCTTTAAGCAGTAGAGTTTCAGATTGATGTTAGCTGCCGTGTTGGTGCTGGGAACCAAATGCATGTCCTCTGCAAGAGCAGTCACTCTTACCATTGAGCCATCTCTCCAGCTCCTATAATTCTGATTCTTAACTACGGTTGCAATGTGACCAAGTGCATGGGGCAGGACATGTAGCTAATATCAATCCATAAAGTTCCCCAGACTGATTCCACTCCAAATAAAAGGCAATGCTGTACTGATTTCTTTAGGATCATGCCTCAGATTAAAATTTCTTAATATATTGTTAAAAAGAAACCTTCTAATTGATGTTGAGCAATTGCAAATAATCATGGTCGGCCTATGACTAACAACTTTTACCATGACACAAGTTCAAGCCTACCTTTCCATGACTTATTTTTAGACCAAAAGTACATGTTCTTCTTTATGAAGATGTATTTACAGAATTTATGAACTACAGTACATCATACTGAAATATTCATTTTTCTCCTATTTAATTGAAGCCCTCTCTTGCTTTCTGGGAAGTGATTTTAGCTAGCATTAATCAGCAATAATTCAAGAATAGTTCAAAGTCCACATATCCATAAATAGGTCTTCTCCAAACTTCCAAAATATGTACCTTTAAGAAAAATGTATTTATTGGATGAAATTTATACTGAAGCATTCCATATCCTAATGTTCATGAAGACATTATTACTCTAATATACCTTAAACTTATATTTGATGTTCAAGATTAAAATTTATTTCCTTTTGTTCTGAAAGCTTTGCTTAGGCTTTTGGCCAAAACTGATATAATTCTAACCTAAGACCTAAGTAAAGCTTTACTATTGTAACACAAAGTGTACATTATGTATGATTTCTGATGTAAGAGACAAAAGGTGAGTTTTAATAGCATAGAACTTGTGTAATATTTTCTTTTGCCTGCATTTTGTTATCTACGAAATGTGAGAAAACTAGACACTAATTATGTCTCACTATAGTTTTTTCAAAGATAGATTTAGACTATGGTGACTTAAGGCCATCTTCACACTGCTAGTAGGCCCTTGTGGCAACTGTCCAGCCATACTAACATTTTAGAAGTTGAATATAGGAGGCAAATCCAAAATTCCAAGACTAACAGAGGTTTCTATAGATCCAGTGGGTTGAAGAAGAAGCCTATCTCTAGGACCATATCCACTGATATGTCCCTTGATAATCCTAATTTCACAAATGGCAACTTCCAAAGACAGCGCAAAGCCCCAATGCCTCCCAGAGTCCTACCCCCTCACTGTCTTGATTATGAATTGGAAAGCAAGGATAAAACGAGTAGCTTTAGTACTTACTTTGGTAAGTCTGGTAAGTAAGTACTTGCTTTTGTTACTCATTAATGGACTTCATAACTCACAACTAAACACTGTCTAAGTGAATCGATTTCAAGCATTTATACAAATAGAGTCACTACCTGTTCCTCTTTCAAACTATTTAAACTTTATTATACCTTACTTTTGGTTTTACATGATGAATTGTCATAATAACATATATATGATTCTATAGAAACTCATTGACAGTCTGAAAGTGTACTATTTTATGTTATCATATTTTCAGAAATTAACAATAAAGAAGTATTAAAGCAAAACTCATCTCATGATCAGTACACACACACACACACACACACACACACATATACTACATACCACACATACTCCACACACAT
>NW_008335287.1:3216697-3231588 GCF_000622305.1 Nannospalax galili | reverse complement strand
TATATATATATATACATTAATCTTAAGCTGAAGAAAGAATGAATTAATATAGAATAAATCCTTGACCAAAATGACAGGCTTGGAATTAAGCCCAGGAGTCTAACAAACATCTAAGCCAATGTTCCCCTTTGACAAAGAGGAATTTGAGGGCCAGCTGGTGCTAGAGCACTGGAAGCAAGATTGTGCTTGAGATTTTTGCTCTACTTTGATGTGATGCTGTTTCTCCCTATAAATATGAAGCAACTGATTTAAGTAACTAATTGCTTTGTTTTTATTATTAAGGAAGGCCATAAAATTTTATTTAAAAAAAGATAATGTGGATAAATCTGTTATACCACATGGCTCATGAAAATAGTGGCTGAGTTTAACTGGGTAGGAGAATTAGGCATGGGGTGTAATGTATTGCAATGTGGATTATGTGTATATTTGGAATACACCTTGGGAAGTATTTAGAACTAGAGATCAGTAGTCTTCTCCCCAAGCATATAGCAGTGAAAGTTAAAGGAGAGAATTTATGTCAGCCTTTCCAAAGGATTTAACACCCATGGGATCTGGGTCAAAAACAACAAAATTTGGCCGCCAAATTTAAGGATAAACTCTCAATGGAAAGTTTTCATGTCATCTGTGCTCTACACTTAAGTTGGAAATATTTGTACAGTTTATCTCAGGGGGAAAAACAGCAAGCAAAAATTAGGAATTTTGTCGGAATTCTTATAGGACGTGTAAGATCTTTTCCCAGTCTGACATTCCAGGTACAGATCCACTTTGGTTTCATTACTGAGACTCATGCTTAACAATGAGACCCTAAATTAAGAAAAGAAAGGGAAATAACTACAAATAAGTGGTTTTGCCTGCATTTTATATCCATGGTACTGAAAGCAATAACTTTTAATAGAATAAAATATCTTAGCATCACTATATTTTTGACACCTTATCTGAAACCCAAACCTGAAACAAATGATGCTGACTATGGGTGACAATGAAAATGACCTTAAATAGGTAATGGGAAGGGAAGTACCTGCTCACTTCCTACAGCAAAGGAGCTGAATAGTCTAGGAAATAAACAAAAAGTTAAATCAACTGGCCAGCTGCTCATTCTCTGAAGCAAGATTATTGCCAGAAAGAAAGGAATGATTGTGTTTGCTCCAATTACAATCAAGAGTGACAGCTGGAAAAAACATTACCAAAACATTTCCTGATGATACGTTTGCATTGATAAACCTCTAAAATCCCATCAATAGTTGTCAATAGTGCATAAACCTAGATCAAGCTTTGATCAATAGCAGCAAGTGGTTGTCTTGGGAAAATCTATTTTTCCCTTTCAATTTTATTTCTGTTGTTAAGGTGATTTACTGATTGAATTTTAGATCTCATACACAAAGACTGCAGATTATTAACATTCTTGAATATAAATGAATACTTGTTACAGGATTCAATTTCTCGGCAAATGCTAATTTTAAAGATGCTCTTTTTTGTTTTGTTCATATTAATAATCAGAATTTTAATCACCTTCAAGGTCCCATAAAATATAGCAGAGTTGGAAAAGTGGCAACCGTAGTTAGAAATATAAAACACAAGCTTCAGTTCGATGACCACATTAAGGTCATAATTCAGCAGAGACAGATAACCAATGCAAAGCAATCTCACATTGCTATCTTAATCTATATAAAAGATGATTACAATGAAATAATTTTCACTAAATATTTCCTTGGCTGGTGATGGTTTTTCACATTTATACAAGCAGCCACCTAATCATATCAAATCACTTTTAGTGCATACCTATGAAGCAGAAAGCTAGACTTCTTTCTCACAAACATGAACATAAACGCAAGACATGCTAGCTCTTCCCCAAATCTGAAGGGTTATAAAGCACTAGGAAGAATTCACAGGGAGATGGAAGCAGGTAGTTATGTGAGGTAAAATTTCAAAGAAGAACGCATTTTCAATTTTTAGAAAGAAAACATTAAGTCACCCCTCAGCTTTATCCTCTCTCTCTGCTCATAACAGATTTTCATAGCATATTTTAGAAATGGAATTTCAAGAGATATAAAATATTGGGTCCTTCCAGTTAAATTAGTTTACAAACCAGCATAAATGAGTTTGGAAAACATGAATTCTGAAAAGACCACATAATGGAATAAGCAGTTTCATTTGTGACTCTAGACTTCTGATCGTTCATTTGTTAACCTTCATTCTAAGGTACCTGTGACAACGAAGATCCACGCTACAAATAACAGCACTGGAGACTCAGAACAGAGAAAATGAAGCTGTTTATTTTACAACCTTGAAAAGTCAGACACTGCCAACAGAAATAAATGTGGCAAGGCACGCCACAAGATCGCAAAGAAAAGTGTCTACAGCCCTGAACTCGGATCCCTTCCTCTTTTTCTTCATTGGCTGAGTAATCAGGAATGTCCAGTCTTACAGGTTATGGGGGTCTTATCTTTCACTTCGCTGCTTCTGTTTGTCCGTTTCTTAGGAAAGACATTACATGAGTTCATTTCCCTGGTGTGTTTTTTCTTTTCTTTTTTTTAAATGTGTATGCATGTGTTGCCTGCATGTAAGTGCCCCGATGTCATGCAATGCCCACAGAGGTCAGAAGAGGCTGTTAGATCCCCTGGGGCTGAAGTGACGGACAGTTGTTAGCTGCCATGTGGGTACTGGGATACGAACCCAGGTCTTCTGCAAGAACAACCAGTGTTCTTAACCACTGAGCCATCTCTCCGGCCCCCATTTCTATGTTTTATATCCTGTTTATTTTCAAGCTTATCAGGCACTTGACCTGGTCATATCTGCAAATTGGTAGGCAAACTTGACTGTTATAATTTTCTACTCTAAATTTTCATTGGTTGGGGGTATCTAGAATAGAAGATGTCAGCAGATATCCAGTGTTTTATGGTCATCTATAATTGTATATAAGCTGACTCAAGGCATTTTTGAAAATGAACTGTTACTTTTTATTTCTTACAGTATCTCCAAATATGTTATTTGACACCAATGCAAATAACTCTTGCTTTATAACAAAAATTCTTCCTGAGACTCGTTAGAAAAACATCCCTTCCTAAGGCATTGAGACAGGTTTAAAGACTGTTGGACACTGTTAAATGTCAACAGGAATTACAGGTAAGCCTTTATTTTTTTTGTATGAAAGTGCCCTCTGATACTCTGATGCTCTGTAAATGAATGAGGCTGTCCAGAGTGGGGCATTTGAGAGATTCTTTATTATATAAGCTTGGCTGCACTGACTGGGGAACATTCCAAAGAAGTTCTCTGCAGCTGTAACACACACTGTAACAAAGGCTGATATGACTTATGCCTCAGGGGGACCTGTTCCAGTCATTGCCTGGACCAGCAGAAACATTTAATCCAAGCAAGACCAGCATTGGTGAACTTTAATGACCCTACCTATAGCTACTCCAGAGAGCCTGGCCTCTGGCTGCTGTATCCTTACAGAGGTTGTCTTCTATCAGATTTGAGAAGGAAGATCACTCCCCTTGTGACTCTTGGCAGAACCTGAGATTAACAGGTGAGAGTTGTACTGTGCTTGACTATATTGGTCTTAATGAAAATGAAAGTTGTGTGGTGATTGGTGCAAGTTATAATCTCCACATTTGCATTCTACATGCTCCCTACTGCACACATAACTAGGGCTTTTAGCTCACTTTTCAGGTTGGACTGGAGATCACTAGACTCCAAAGAAGACTTGATTCCATGTGATGTCTTGCCTACTTGTCCTCCTCATGGTACAGCAAGCTGAGCTGGGAATAGGAGCAGCAGTGGCCCTATAACAACAGTGACAGCACTAACAGTAACAGCATAACAGCAGAAAGGCAGCTTAAGAGTTAAAAAGAGCACGCTGTCAGCATTGTTGTAAGTTCCTATGAGCAAGGTCCCAGGATCCTGTAAGACTCTATTTCCATGTGGTCCTGCGCCTCCTCCCTGGCACATATAATCTTCCTGCCCCCTTTTCTGCAATGATCCCTGAGTCCTGTCCAAGGACTCATACCCTGCAGACTCTTACTCTCTACACTTTGGCCTTTCATGGCCCTTCATGTTCATTGTCATCTGTTGTATGAGGAAGATTTATTGATGAGAGTTGAGAGATGCATTAATAGTCTCTCTATCCCTTATTCCACCATGCTCGATGAGCCTTAGGTATAGAGGTTCAGTAGTAAATGTGTCAGTTAGGGTTAGATATTTCACAGACACTTAATCTCTGTGTGTGACAAGACCCATGCAAACTCAAACAGACAAAAGCCTACATAGAACTGGGGAAATGAGCAGCAGGCCCCAATCCTAGTCGAAGAACTATTTAGCATCTAATTATTGCTGGGTGAAGAAGAGCTGATCTCCTTTAAGGGAGAGGCTGTAGAAAGGCTGACTAGACCCCAGTGGATGAACTTGCATTGAGAGACTCTGAGGACAGTAACTTGACTTAATAGGCCTTAACATAAATGATAATTCAGTATAAAGATGATTAATGTTATGTATGAAACGCACAAAAATTCAATGAAAAATATACAAAAAAAAAGAGTCAAGAGTGCAGACCATGGTAAGAAAAGGCAGAAATGACGAAGAATAGAGAATAATAGAGAAGGTTGAAAGAAGAATAGAAAGTGGACAGCAAAGAAAGCAGATGTCTCTATGAGATAAAGAGTAGATTCTATATGCCTTGGGACATTGCCAAAACCCAATGGCCAAGGGTCTTGATCCTCAAAGTCAAGATCTATAACATTAGCCACCACTGGAAACCAAGGGTCCCCTACAATAATGCTTGATATCCTTCATGCTGACCATCCCTTGCTGCTGTTAATGGTAGCTGCTAATACATCTGTGAATTCCTACTCACTGAGTGTGTGGCTGCCAACGATTGAGGCCCAGAGAAGTAAGTACTGAGTATCTAGAGCTGTAAGTCTCTTCTCTCTAAAACTAAGAGCCTTTAGTTATCAGGTTTGAGAGGTATATGACTCCGGGATCTGAGTTCAGCCCACCAGCTCTGGGCATTCAGGAGTCAAGAACTGCCAACTGAGGAAGTCATCCTTTGCTTTTTCTTGATATCCATCCTGATAACACAAAAGAACCCCAACCCGCTAATTGGTAAGCGTCTACTCAAGTTATTTGTAATTGTGCTGTTCCTGCTTAGGTAGTAATGGGTGCTAATATTCTGTTAGCAATCCTTTAAGAGAAAGGATAAATTATAAAGGATGTACTAATAATACTCAGAGCTAAAAAATTAATAATTAGAACAGGAAGTGATCTGCAGAATTTAACTTGCCATTCAATTGTTAATGAATAATTTGGGGAAGACTTAACAGTAAACATTCAATTTACTAAAAAGAATTCAACAAAAACATCATTTTCTTTAACTCTAAGAAAAAAGTAGACTTTTGATCCCATGATACAGCATTAAAAGTTAATGAATGTACTTTTAAAACATTAAAACTCATGAATAAAATTGAGAATGAAACACCTACGACATGAGTGTAAACATGATATGACATGATTTATATGAATGGTATCAGTAGAGATATTTTTCATTAATTTTAAAGGTTTCATTTTGTATTCACCCTAATTTAATCTAAAAACTCTACAACTAAGTAATAAAACTTGGTGATCACTGCTAAGGTCTCTGGAAGTTCCATTTTGTTCCCTGCTGAGTATATTTTAATTTTGAGATAACTGACAGTGAGGGAGCAAAGATATCAGTCTTATACTTACTATTTTCTATGTGTCTCTTGATCCTACAGCTTTCTAGATGGAGTACAAAGAGGAGCAACAGGTCTCAGACAGTGAAAGTTTATTCACCTAGGATAAGACCTAGAAGAGTGATCCAGTCCTAAAACATTCACAGTAAGTTTCTAACAAAATTTTAAAGTGCTTTCCCGTTTCTGAAACCTTCAATCTAAAAATATTTTTAAATTTTTAAACATCTAGGATTTGGGACAATTGAAAGTCTGAAAGTCCAAACACAGAAATTACTGTTTTTAAAATAAAAAAATTATGTGTCTACATATTGCTTGTATGTGCTGCACATGTGTATATGGGTGCTACCACAGACATAAAGAAGATGTCTTGTTCCCTGGAGCAGGAGCTACAGCTGAGCCAGTAGATGTGTATGCAGGAAATCAACCTCAGGTCCTCTGGAAGAACAGCAAGCACTCTTACCCACAGAGCCATTTCTCCAGCTCCCAAATTACCAGTATTTATATGATTTTATAAACTCTGAAATTTTATTTTCTTTTATTACTTGAAATCCCCAGTCCCCAGACCCTTTTCAGAGATTTCTATCTCCAGTAGTCATCCAATACTATAGTAATACTCAGTGCCCCCAAACATTTTAGATTTGAATTAAATATGTTGTGTTTATTTAGGAAAAAAAATCCACATTTCCCTTCTCCAGCATTTTCTCCACTTTCTTTGCTTCACTCTAATTACATTAAAATGAATTCCACCAATTGCCCTTTTATTCTAGCACTGCATTAAATACCAGATACATAATGACACAAGTTCTGGCACCATGAAATGTCAAACAAAGCATGTTAGAGGAGATTAGGAGAACTGGTGTGTTTTAAAGAAGGTTTTTTGGGGGGTTTTTTGTTTGTTTTTTTAAAGAAAGCCTTCTAGATTGATAGATTTTTCTGCAGTGGACATTGTTCATCTCTGTGTTTTTTGTCTGCTCTGCTTGTTAAGGTTGCAGAGGAACCTGCCTGTCTTCTAACATACCCTCTACAGAAACAAGGAGTGAGAAATCACTGTGCTCTGCCACAGCGTTTGCTTTTTATGCAGCTCATTTTATTCAAGCACCTGTTCATGTAGATAAATGATGCCAAACTTGGATGTCAGCCCAAGAGATAGTGACTTCAGCCTGGGAGCCAAGCAGGAGTTGGACCTGCACTCAGTAGATGAGTCCATCCAGCCTGTATAATCAAGCCCTGAGGGTCCACATTTGCAACAGCTGGTTAGACCTCTTACATGTCTGCCCATCCTGCTTATTGTGGAAGAAATGTCCATTTATAAACACAAACCCTGTGTTAGCATCCATCCATGGTCATAAATTATAACCGATCTTCTAGCCTATATCCCTTGTATGACAAAGAGTTTGTTCGAATGAACATGGTCCTATATAAATAATCTGAAGTGGTATGATCACCACAAGCACACATATCCAAAAGGCCTGTCTGTCTTCCACTGTTACCAATTCTATAATGAGAGGGATAATTCTGAGTCAAAAACAGCCAACTTAGAGAGAGCTGGCCAAAACTATATCAGACATTTCCTGTTACAATATAAAAACTGTCTTTTGGAGCACATTTCCATGAGTCCAAAGTCAAAGAAATTTTAATGTTAATCCAGGAGCATAGACAACATTTATAGAAACAAAAATCATTTTTAGAATGAGCTTAGTTTCCAAATTATGGTATGAAAAATAATACTATACATGTTAGTTCAGTGTTTGCTGAATTAGTATTTAAAAATGAGAAGCTCAAAACATTAATGTATCTAACTACAGTGCCCATATTCTAAAACACAAGTATTTCATTCAATTTTAAAAATAAACCAGTAAAATAGTGTGCTCATTTTTTATTGTTGCTCTAACAAATAGCAGATATGCAGAAGCTTAAACTAAAAGGAACTTCTTATCTTATTCGGAGTGTGGCGGGTAAGAAGTCCAAAATTAGTCTCAGTGTGCTGAGATCACAGTGTCACCAGGGCTGATCTCTCCCTGAAAGCTCAAAAAGAAAGTGTTTCCTTACCACCTCTTTTTTGATCCTCACAGCCAGAAATGATGATCAGGTCTTTCTCATTGCATCACTTTAACTCCAACTTCTATGCATCAACCTTCCATGTTTAGGTATGTTTGTGATTCCCTTGGTCTCACCTGGATAATCCAGCATGCCCTCTTTACTGCAAGTCAGTTGACTAGCATTCTTAACTCCAAATCCAACCTTAATTTGCCCTTAGATTCACAAATTCTGAGGATTATAGACTGACACTTTTGAGAGTTGATTTTTCTGTCTGAGAAAAACAGGGACAATTATTTCCATTAACACATGAGAGGTAAGGCTTGACAATGCCAAGTCATTTGCCAGTGTGCACGTAGCTGAGATTCTAATTAGAGGTTTATTTAAAATACGTTGCACTGTTGCATCCCCGGATAGCACATGCACCAGTTTCCTAGTGCCAGGATCTTTCCTGGGTAAGTCTGGCAGTGCCCACCCTGCCTTGACACCCCACCTCATTCACCCCCCAGTCCCCCACCCCATCTCTCCTCCTAGCCTGGGTAGTGGCTCATTTCTTGTCTTGGCGTCCCAGACCCCACTGCCTCCTGATCCTTTGCATCCAGACCAACCCAATTCCTCCCTGCAGTCCCCAGGAGCTTTCGGGGCCTCTTCCTTTCCCCATCTCCCTTGCATCCCTGGGCAGCACAGCCACCAGCATCCTGGTGTTAGCACCTTTCCTGGGTAAGTCCCACAGAGCCGACCATGCCTTGCCTGCCACAGCCTCATTAGCCCTCACAACTCCCCCACTCCACCTATCCTACTAGCCTGGGTACTGGCCCATTTCTTGTCTTGGAACCCAGACCCCTGGACTGACCTCTTGGTCCAGAATCCCCACTTTTACCTGATTCTTTGCATCCAGACCAATCCAATTCCTCCCAGTGGTCCCCAGGAGCCCTCAAGGCTTCTTCCCACTCCCACCTCCCTTTGCATCCCTGGATAGAACAGCCACCAGCTTACCGGGACCAGCATCTTTCCTGGGCCCTGATCCCAGGTCAGAGCAGTCCCCAAATTCCTGAGGGCAGCATACTTCCTGGAGGGATCCAGACCTTAGGAGAAAGCCTGAGAGCATCTGATCCTCATCTGACTTGGGCCTCTGTGGGAACTCCTGAAGACAAAAGCAATCTGGTCATTCCAATATAAAATCAAATGAGAGACCCAGAAGCCTAGACCAACCATATTTTCATGCCCAACAAGTAAACCACAAAGGCACATAAAGTTACAAAAAGAAGCAGATCTAAACTCAAAGAAGGAAGGCTTGAGTCTCACACAAGAATCAGAAACTACAAAAGAAATCCACATGTCAAAGTCACAGAGAAAATATAATAACGTGAAAAGCCAAAATAATATATCCCCACCAATTACAAACAGTCTTCTAGAAGAGGACAATGACAACCCCCTAGAGATAATACAGGACATGGAACTCAAAAGAACAATTATAAACATGATAAAAGAATTCAGTGAATTAAAAGAATACACAAGGGAAAAAAATCAAAGAACTGAAAGAAGATAGGGATAAACTTCTGAATGAATTCAGAAAAGTTACAAACATTGAAGACTACTCAGGCTGAAATTGAGAAGGTAATGAAACACTCAGTAAGCCGATAAAAAACGACAAGAGAAAGCCTCACCAATAGGATGAATGAAATGGAAAACAAAATATCAAGACTGGAGAAAAAAGTGGAAGAATTAGACCACTCAAGCAAAGATTATGAAAAAATTAAGAAAATACAAAAATGGAATATGCAGGAATTGTGTGACACTACATAAAGACCAAACTTAGAAATCATAGGCATACAAGAAGGAGAAGAATTTCAGGATAATAGTATGGACCAGATTTCAACAGGATTGTAGAAGAAAATTTCCCCAAATTAAAGACATGCCCATAAAAATACAAGAAGCACTTAGAACACCAAGTAGACAAGACAAGAAAAGAAATTCTCTATGGCACAACATAGGAAAAACACTAAATGTACAGAACAAAGAAACAATACTGAAAGCTGCAAAAGAACAAGTCACATATAAAGGAAAACCCATCAGAATTACAGCTGACTTTTCAGTGAAAACTATGAAAGCCAGAAGAGCCTGCACCAAAGTATTCCCAGTTCTAAATGAACACAGATGCCCACCCAGATTACTTTACCCAGCAAAATTATCTATTATAGTTGAAGAGGAAAGAAAAATCTTCCATGACATAAATAGGCTGAAAGAATTCATGTGCACAAAACCAGCCCTTCAGAGAGTTCTTGAAGCAATACAAAGCGCTGAAGAAAGGAATGACTATACCCAAGGGGTTACAGAGAGAAACTTAGTGAAGGTACAACTGTGTAAATGCACAACTATACCAAGAATGTGAACAGAAATAAAAATGACAGGAGTCAATACACATCTTTCATTAATAACTTTAAATATGAATAGACTGAACTCCCCAGGTCAAAAGACAAGGAGGGAAAAAACATTCCAAGCAAATGGCACTAAGAAAAAAGCAGGTGTAGCAATTCTAATATCTGATAAAATAGCCTTTAAACTAAAACTAATCAGAAGAGATAAAGAGGGCCACCTCATTCGAATCAAAGGAACAATTGACAAAGAAGTTATTACAATCATGAACATACATTCACCAAACCCTGGTGCACCCAGTTTCATTAAAATAGTACTACAGGACTTTAAGACCCAGATTAATCCCAACTCATTAGTAGTAGGGGATTTCAATACCGCATTGTCTCCACTAGGTAGGTCAACAAGACAGAGATTTAACAGAGAGACATTTGAATTAAACAATACCATACATCAAATGGGCATAACAGACATCTACCGAGTATTCTACCCAAGGACCCCAGGATATACTTTCTATTCAGTGCCCCATGGAGCCTTTTCCAAAATCAACCATATACTGGGGCACAAAACAAACCTCAACAAATTCAAAAAGAATGAAATAATTCCCTGCATTCTATCAGGCCATAACGCAATAAAGCTTATAATTAACACCAGAAGAAACCCTAGTAACCATATGAACACATGGAGATTAAACAACACATTCTTGAATGATGACTGAGTCAAAGGAGAAATTAAGAAAGAAATAAAACTATTCCTGGGACTAAATGAAAAGGACAATACAACAGAACAGAAAGAGCACAAATAAATGAAAGAACACAATCAGAAGAACACAAATAAATGACTTAACACTGCACCTCAAGACACTTGAAAAGCAACAACAAACCAAACCCAAACCCAGCAGACAAGAAGAAATAACAAAATTCAGAGCAGAAATTAATGAAACAGAAACAATGAAAACAATACAAAGAATCAACAAATCCAAGACCTAGTTCTCTGAAAAGATAAACAAGATTGACAGACCCCTAGCCCAGTTAACCAAAAGAAAAAAAGAGTACCTCCAAATCAACAAATTCAGAGATGAAAGAAGAAACATCACAACAGTCACCAGAAAGATCCAGAACATTATAAGGGAATACTTTAAAAATTTATAGGCTACTAAATTTGAAAATTTAAAAGAAATGGACAGGTATATCCAAGCATAGGAACCACCAGAACTAAACCAAGACTATATTAACAGCCTAAATAGACCCATAACACATAAGGAATTTGAAATAGTATTATAAGACTTCCAGACTGAAAAAAAGCCCAGCACCAGATAACTTTGCAGCAGAATTCTACAGACATTTAAAGATCTATATCCAATACTACTTAATTAAATAAAAAAGATAGAAATGGAGGGAGAACTTCCAAATTCCTTCTATGAAGCCAGTATCACTCTAATACCAAAGCAGGTAAAGATACAACCAAAAAAGAAAACTATAGACCCATATCCTTAACGAACATAGATGCAAAAATTCTCAACAAAATACTTGCAAACTGCATACCTACAAACATCAAAAAGATCATCCATGATGATAAAGTCGGCTTTATTCCAGAGATGCAGGGGTGGTTCAATATACATAAGTAAATAAACATCATAAATCATATAAGTGGACTCAAAGACAAGAACCACATGGTCATCTCAATAGATGTAGAGAAAATCTTTGACAAAAATCAACATGCATTTATGTTTAAAGTCCTAGAGGAAATTGGACTAGAGGGAACATACCGCAACATAATTAATGCCATATACAACAAACCCACAACCAACATCATTCTAAATGACAAAAAAACTGGAAGCATTCCCATTAAAATCAGAAACCAGAAAAGACTGTCCACTATCTCCATGCCTCTTTAACATAGTGTTTGAAATTCTTGCAAAAGCATTAAGACAAGAGAAAGAAATTAAAGGAGAAATAATTGAAAAAGAAGAGGTTACATTATTCCTGTTTGCAGATGATATGTTATTATATTTAAGAGACACCAAAAATTCAACATGAAAACTCCTAGAAATTATTAACACGTTCAGTAAAGTAGCAGGTTACAAAATCAATCTACAAAAGTCTGTAGCCTTTCTATATACCAATGACAAGCAATCAGAGAAAGAGTGCATGGAAACACTCCATTTCACAATAGCTACAAAAAAATCTCAGGATAAACCTGACCAAAGACATTAAAGACCTTTACAATGAAATTTTTAAATCTTTAAAGAAAGAGATTGAGGAAGACATCAGAAGATGGAAGGACCTCCCATGCTCATGGACTGGAAGAATTAATATTGTAAAAATGACCATCCTATCAAAAGCCATTTATAGATTCAATGCAATGCCAATCAAAATCCCCAGAACATTCTTCACAAAATTGAAAAAAAAATCTTAATATTTATATGGAAGTACAAAAGACCTCGTATACCCAAAGCAACCCTGAGCACTAAGAGCAATGCTGGGGGGATTACTATACCAAATTTTAAACTGTATTACAGAGCTATAATCATACAAACAACATGGTATGGGCACTAAAATGGAACAAAAATTGAAGACTCAAATATGACTTCAAGCAGTTTCAGCCACCTGATATTTGATAAAGGGGCCAAGAACATTCACTGGAGGAAAGACAGCATATTCAGCAAATGGTGCTGGCAAAACTGGATCTCCACCTGTAAAAGAATGAAATTAAACCCCTATTTTTCACCTTGCACAAGTCAACTCCAAATGGATTAAGGACATCAATGTTAAGACTGAAACTCAGAAACTTTTAGAACAAAACATTGGCAATAACCTACAAGATATAAGTGTAGGAAAGAATTTTCTAAACCAGGCATCAATTGCTCAGGAAACAGGTCAAGAATCAATAGATGGGACCTCATTAAACTAGAAAGCTTCTGTACATAAAAAGAAGCAACCAAGGAAGTGAAGAGAAAACCCACAGAATGGGAGAATATCTTCACCAGCAACACATCTGACAGAGGTTTAACATCCAGAATATATAGGGAACTTTAAAACAAGGAATCAAGAAAGGAAATAAGGAGCTGAACAGAGAGTTCTCAAAAGAAGAAATAAATATGGCTAAGGAGCATCTTAAAAGATGTTCAACATCATTATGAATTAGGGAAATACAAATTAAAACCACTTTAAGATTTCATCTTACCCCAGTCAGACTGGCTAAGATCAAGAGAAAAAATGATACCAAATGTTGGAGAGGATGTGGGGAAAGGGGAACACTCATCCACTGCTGGTGGGACTGTAAACTGTTCAACTGCTATGGAAAGCAGTGTGGAGAACCATTAAAAAACTACAAATGAACCTACCATTTCATCCAGTTACACCAATCCTTAGCATATACCCAAAGAAATCATCCTATTGCAGAGATATGTATAAAACCATATTTGTTGCTGCTCTTTTCACAATACCTAAAGGATGGAAGCAACCTAAGTGTCCCTCAACTGATGAGTGGATAATGAAAATGTGGTTCATTTATACAATGGAGTTTTACTCAGCAGTAAAGAAAGATGAAATCATGAAATTTGCAGGTAAATCAATGGAACTAGAAACTGTCATACTAAGTGAAGTAACAGACTCAGAAAAAAGGACATGTGTTCTCCCTTATATGTGGATCCTAGCACCAAATCCTTATAATTGAGAATGTATCCAGACATAACTTCAGGAACTGGGATAGTGAAAAGCAACCAGGGAGGTAAAGGACAAGAAAGAATCTGAAAGAGAAGAACAGTAGGAAACAGGCCTTAACAAGGAAGATGTGGATAAAAATGTGGTTATTTTAAGGGGAGGGGTAGAGGGAGGTTTATACAAGGAACCTAGAGGATAAAGGGAAAGAAGGAGCTCAAGCAAGGTGGGACCATAGGAGAAGGGTATTATTAAGGGAGAAATGGAAAAATGGGGGCACTTTAAATGGGGGAAACATGGTGGAAGAGTTAGACAACACGAGAGATAAATAATACCTAGCTAGTTTTTAAAAACCAGAGGGAAATATATTAGTCCAACAACCTACTGACAAATTATACATACAACTAGATCAAGGAACATAATATATATCTAGGCAAGGTTTATCTGAGAATGTCTCGTCTTTACCCAAGCTTTATCTACATGGCAAATGGTAATTAAAAGAACCAGACTGATGGAACTAAACCTTCTCAGATATTTAACAGCAATACTTTGAGGTCTATACTAATTTGTTCAGAGGGACATAAAGGACAGTTTTTGCTCCTTGACTTCCTAGGTTGGCTAAGTTCCAGGGGACCATGAGCATCTCTCAAAATGTCCTATAACTGTGGTGAGTTACCTGTCCTCTTGATCAAAGAGGCCATGGAGACCCTTGCCTTCCTAGGTTGGCTGAGTTCCAGGGGACCATGAGCATCTCTCAAACTGTCCTATAACTGTGGTGAGTTACCTGTCCTCTTGATGAAAGAGGCCATGGAGACCCCATCAAATGGACTTGAACCAGTGTCCAGTCTACAAAGTGGAGTGCCAATAGAGAGGAATCATTTCCTCCATTCTTCCAAGTGAAGCCAGCCACAGTCAAGCAGGACCTTTGACTTATCTTCACATAGAATGGAACTGGTAAAATAAAGGAGACAGGGGCTCCTCCCAAGACCATGTGACCCCTGAGGAACATATCCTCAAATGACCTTAAGAGTAAAAATAAATTGGTTTATATGGGCCAACTGTATGGTTTTAAACACCCTAAATGAAAGTATGACCAAAGATTAAAGGGGCCAAT